>NC_137868.1:32921741-33019241 GCF_963924005.1 Protomyctophum bolini | reverse complement strand
CCATTAGTGGTGGGGGAGAGCTCTCCCGCGTTCCCCTCGTCAATTAGTGCTGCTGCCAAACCAGACGAGTGCTGATTACTGAAGGAGCCAGTAGCCAGCAAACCAGCCAGGCAGACAGCCTGCAAATCAGTCAATAAACCAGCTAGCCACTCATTCAATGGACTACATATGTTTTCTTTCTTTTTCAGATTTCTTTCAAATGTATTATTATCCTTTTTTGTGGGGGATTTTCTGCTTTATTTCGATAGTGACAGTGAGTAGATAGACAGGAAAGGTAGGAGAGGGAGGGCGGGTGACATACAGAAAAGAGCCTTGGGTATATGCACTCATGCCAGGTGAGCTACCAGGGTTCCCCTGGAAGATTTAATGCTACAGAGTGGCTGTTCTTTGCTCCAGGCAGCATGTCCCAATGGATCAATAAAGACCGATCAAAAACATCCTGTTTTGTAAATCAAACAAATTCTGCACACACTGGGAGCTGGACCGTAATCCTGCTGTTAACAATTATCGGTGAGGCAGCCAACATGCTTGCCAACAGGCTAGTGACTAGCCTGTTGGCACCTGGGCTAGTCAGTCCATTAGACACCAGGCCAGTGGGCCAGACCAGAAACCTTCCAGGTCAGTCAGACAGACAGACAGCCACTGTCCACTCTGGTGTACAAGAGGTGTTCACTGTTCACACTCATCTGCATAGTTAGCCATGTCTGCCTCCTCAGGATATTCCTTCTGTAAAATAAAACCTGATTTAAATGTATTCAACTGAATGCATTGCCCAGCGGGGAAAACAGTAGCATAGATCAGCATGTTCCGGGATTGGTTCATTTATTGTGTTTGTGTGATTCTTAATGCAGGGTACAGCAAAAAACACTACTTTGTGTAAGTGAGATGAATTCGACTGTCATTCGGTAAATTAATTGGGTGCATTGTAATTATTTAGAATGAAAATACCCTCAATAAACTGTTGTGCAAAATCCGTAAAGTTCAAGGCAGAAACCCGTCAAAACCAAAGAATATGAGAAATATATATCTGTGAAATGTTTTATTATTTTTTGATAATTGCATGTCACATAGAATCAAGGCCAAGACTGCATTGGATTGTGTCCCTCCTTTTCTTTTAAAAGGAAATCTCTCTCCATCCTTTCATTCGTCCTCCATCGACGTGCATCATAGCCTTCACATTAATCACCAGTCTGTCGCTCCTTTCTCTCTCCTCCTGCTCTCAATTTATTCACATTCCTCTTTCCTTTCCTTTACAGTGAATCACGCCTAATTAGGCGCTCCCTAGATCTGATTTTCATAAAAGGCTCGGGGGAACAGGAGAAAGGGGGTGGGCTTCGTTATGACAATTATTTTTCATATATGGAACAGGGACAAAGGATAAATGGTTATTAGTATTCTGCACCTTAGGAAAATCTGCAAAATATTCCAGTTTGATTTTAAAATTTCAAAGAGAGATTGCGAGTTCAAAAGATGCGCAGGCGAATGTCACGCCACGGTGGATAATAGTTGTTGCAGAACTGCAAAGATACAGTACATGTTCCGACTGCAAAATTAACGTTGATTTTAAAAAGGAGAAAAAGCTGAGCTTGCATAGTGTGCAAAATATAAAGATGCTAGAATGTAAACAACACAACACATTAGACATTAGTTTAACTCTATCAATATCAGTGTACGTGCATAATGTCTTGTTTTATGCATTTATTTGGCTACAGTTAGAGGCCACTATACTACTACCAACACCAAAAGTAATAATTATAGGAGAGAAGAAATGAGAGGATATAGTATGTGATTATATCTTGGGTGCTAAGGACGTGTATACACGTCTTATCTAATAAAACCGCAGGGTGCCATGGATGTGTAGGCGTGTGTCTTCAGCTCCTTTTATAATGACATAAAACGGGATCGCTGTAATCCATTTATTTTATGCTTGCCCATGCCTTCTTCAGTGATCCTAGACATGTTTGTGCATGCGCACTGCCGTTCACTTCCTTGTTTAGGCCTGACTAAACTGGCTCTTCTCTCTAAATCTACTTTTGATCAGAACGGCAATGTTTTGTCCTGAATCCTCATTTTGGACTTAATCAAGCACCTCGTTTGGAATATAAACACTTCTAAAGAGAAATCAGATGCGCAAGGTAGTAACGGAAGATTATGCCTCTTGGTTTTGGGGGTAATGGTATGTGGGGATTTTCAGAGTTAGAAGAAAAAAGTCCTTTTGCACACGTATGGAGGGACAGGTGAGTCGGATAACTGGAACTGGTGAAGTAGAAAAAAATGGAATCCCGCACACTGTCTACACTTTCTACAGCATTTTATTGAGCAACATTTGGGTCGTTTTGACCTTTTATTTAATTATTGTTGCTTCTCATATCTCACCTAGGTACAAATATCCTCAACCTATGCACATGATGCACGTGTGCGCACGCACGCATGCATGCACGCACACACCTGTGTAGGTGTAAGATACCAATGCAGGCACACATAATGTCCACCTTTGATGTTACAAATAAAGAACATTATTACATTATTCAAAATGTTATTGTGTGCCCAGTGGCCCACTAAGCTTAACAATATACCTAACAGCCCCAGGGTGGATGCAAGGTGTGAGAAAACATTGGTTTAGGTGGGCCAGATCCGGTGACGTCCCCTGCCATATTGAGCAGGCTCTATTGTTTGCGGCCCCCTGGACAGGGTCTCCAGATGGCAGGGGGCCTATTACCGCGGAACCTACTGCGAGGGCCCCACCGCGCATGTGTGTGTGTACACTGTGTGTGTACAGGGAATCACAAAAGGCCATGTTCATCAACATAAGTGTGTGTGTGTGTGTGTGTGTGTGTGTGTGTGTGTGTGTGTGTGTGTGTGTCTGCCTGCAGGGTAGGGGGCGTATGAGCCAGAGGCAACATACAGTTAGGCACAAATGTGACATTCCTTCAAAGACCTCATCACAGACTCTTCCCCACAAAGGAGGCTGCAGTCTGTCCCTCCAGGGGATGTGCCTGGGGTCTCTCGGTCATTAGGCCATAGCCAAATGGCTCACGGTAACGGGTAGCTCATGCTGGATCCATAGTAGGAAACACACAGACAACCTTATGGTGTACCCAGCTCATGAATATCATTACATAGTAATGGAGGATAACCACCAAGGGATACTCCCCGACCAGACAATATATTTTAGACAATCTGGGATGGGATTCAAGACAATTATGACACAGGCATAGAATGCAAATTATTAATGTTTCAGAAGAAAGAAAGAAAGAAAAAAAATATATAGAATAGAGCACATGACTTAAGTTTCTCAAAGGGTGTACAGTAATACATACAGTATGTAGGTCTCACTGCATTCAAAAGGGTGTATGAGGTCTTATACTGATGGTGGTATTTAAAAGGGTGTCTGAGGCCTCATTGAGGGTGGTATCCTCCTCCTCATTGAGGGTGGTATCCTCCTCCCTGACCTTTCACGGTGATGGACCCTATTGATCAACATTACCACACATCGATGAGTGGAGGAAGAGCCAAGCATCAAGATCAATCACCATAGGTCATCAGGGTTGGAAAGTAACACATTACTTGTAACAGGATTACAGTAAACCAATTACCAAAGAGTGGTGGATCTATCCATTACAGTTACCAAAACTGTTATCCTTTTGCAATAGCGAGGATAAATTATTCCGAAATTCAGTGATCCAGATTTAAGGAGAAAAGGGACATCAAATCTTTGAATATGGCCACAAACTAAATAGATAGTTGCAGATGATATAACTTGTTTAGTTGCAGTCTGTAAATTCAGTCTGTTTACCTTTATGAAATTAGGATGGCAAAGTTTTTCAAAAGCAGATGGAAGTATAATTGTCACTGCGTTTGAGTAATGAATGGGATTGTGGCCGACGGCCATTTTAACCGGGTAATAAATCTGTAACAATCTATAAGAACACATTTTGACAGCAACTGTCTCAGCCCTGTAGGTCACTTCATCATAGAGCTCAAAATAGGTCACATTGACAAGATACACCTATCTGTTTACACAACAGATCAAATCTGCTCAGAGAAAAATGGATGAAGATAAATAATCAGGAAACAATACAGACAGTTGAAATAACCAGACAGAGGGAAGACACGCATGCTCACACGCACACACACACACAGACACACACACACACACACACACACACACACACACACACACACACACACACACACGCACACACACACACTCATTGCATGTCACCGCTGTGACATATCTGATGCGGAAGAGACAATTCATTATCTGCACTATAACTGACAGCACTGTATGTGTTGTATGGCACAAAGACATGGTGACATTTCAACATAATGGTGCCAATAATGCATTCATCTGTTCACCATTTATGGACCAGCAGTCGGGGGGGCGGGGGAGGTAAAGGCAATAATGAACACAGTCTTTTATTATGATGCATGCCACATGCCTGCGCTGCATCTTCTGATGTGAGACATTCCAGTTGTGTCATTTGCATAGACGCCATTAGACGGTATTGGGAAAACTCTCCCTTATCCAATATGTATAATGTTTCCTCTCCTTCCTTGCCTTTTGTTTTGCACTCTCTCTATCTCTCCCAGTCTGTCTTTCAGACTTTTCCACCCTTCCTCCGCCACCATCGTCCGTAGAGCATTGACCCCCCCCATTTCCCTTTCAGTTGGAGTGATAAATTATTTACACAGAGTATAGATCTACAAGCACTCAATACGTTGCAGTTGCTGAGCCACATCGCCCAGGGGGGAGAGACGCGTGGCCAGGCATTTCACGAAAGAGCGAGCAAGCGAGGCGAAAAATGCAGTGCTCTCGAAAGGTCATCGCCACCACCGGGTCTCCTGTGATCTTTTCATTACGGAGGTGAAAACACTGCTCTGCCACCGGGCTCTCTGTGTGCGTGCACCACCTTCAGGTCTGCCGCAATAGTCCCTGATGGCAAGATTATACTAGTGGGAAAGGTGGGGGTTTGCCTGCGTGGCGGGTCTGCTGTGCGTTGGCTATGAGAGAGATAGACAGACAGACAGAATTGGAGTTAAAGGGAAAGACATGAGAGGAGCATGGATGAGGAAAGATGGGAGACAGGAGTTAGAGAGAAATGGATGGGGAGAAAGAGGATAGAGGGGAGAAGGACTTCATTATGGGGATGTGTCTCCTGCTAAACCTTGGAATCAGATAGGCTTTGATTGTTTTTGTTAGATAGTACACTGTAATCTCACTGATCTCCAAACAGCCCTGTAATTGGATTCTTCTGGGAAGATCACAAAAAAAATGTCCTATTAAGTCCTGTCTCTTTGTTTCAAAACAACAGGACTGACAGAAAGAAAGATGATCAACAGATAGATAGCTAAAGGCTTGACTTTTCTAAGATTAATGATAGTGAAATTTGAGAATATTTGGGTACGATAAGCCAAATGGCCTCAAGGCATTTCATTCACTATCATACCATTGTTACAGTGCAGGTGCAGGGGTAAAAAAGAAATAATTATTCTTTGAAAGGTGTACTCACTGCCTCTTCTCTGTCTGCCGAATTGACGTGAACAGCATGCACACACACATATACACACCCACACACAAACAACGACTGGCACAACAGTATTTGCATACAGGGGAACCAGAAGATATTTCTTTTTAATTATGTGACAAGATATTGTACTTTGAACATTTTTCAAATAACCCCGAAGCAATTACTGTCACTGAAGGTGTGTGAAATTGGTGCAAAAAAGCAAAAGCTGACTCTTAATTAATTCTTCCTTTGAAATGGCATTAAAACTCCCCTGAAAATATAAATCCCTAATTGGCGTAGTAAACTGTTATAGGGATGTTGAAGAGGATATAAACCGGGCAGCGCGGAAACAACTTTACTGTAACAGGTTCACGTGAAAGCTTTCATCCGTTAACGGGATTCCATTGCTCCCTCTCTGCCACACACACACACACACACACACACACACACACACACACACACACACACACACACACACACACACACACACACACACACACACACACACACACACACACACACACACACACACACACACACACACACACACACACACACACACACACACACAGTGCAGTTCAGCCTGCCTTAATTTCTTTTCAGGCTGTACTGTGTGCATAGACCACTAATATAATGGCAGTGCCCATTGGAGATACTCCTGTGTTGGGACATGTTTGTGTGGCTGCAGTCTCTCTCTCTCTCTCTCTCTCTCTCTCTCTCTCTGTCTCAGCAGTGCAGACAGCACCATAGGGTCTCACTCTGTCCCTGTGGTCTTAGCCTGTAGTCTGGCCGTCTGGTCATCCACAAAATCACCTGTTGAGAACCCGATTCCACATCTAACACCACTCCCAAGTTTCAAGTCTTTAATTGCAATCTGCCTCTCTCTTCTTCTCCTTGCTATTTCTCATTTTCACACTTTGGCCTCGTTCTCTTGCTGTCCTTTTCACCCGTATCCCTTTCTCCTTCCCTCCCTCTTTTCCGTAAATCCACGGATGCTTTCAGTTCTCGCCAACCCTTTTCCCCTTCATTGGACTGACCTTGCGCTCAGTGGCAGGAGCCAAGGTTTTTTTGGAAGCCCCCACAGAGCACAATTGTTTGTCCCTCTCTGCGATTGAAGAAGACACTCAGCGATTCTAATAGACTCCAGACGAGAGGCCTCCTTTGAATTGGTTTAAAAAGAGGCAAGCAGTCTCTCTCTCACTTTCCTCTCATCTCCTCCTCTTGTCTTTGTGCACACTGACAAAAGAATCTCTCTGTGTGCCATGGGACCAGATGTACCAGGCCAGTAGACGCAACGTGCTAGGCCCCTGGAAGCCCCTGCACTGGAAAATTTGGAATTTCCTTCCTCCTTTCTTAGGACAGTAAATATTGTTCCCTGTCCAGAAAGAGAGACATCACAGGGAGGGTGGTGACCCCATTAAAGTGCTTGGGCTGATGACAGAGTGTGTGGTAGTCACCAGCTAACAGTTCTATTTGTAACATAAATCATACCATATCACAGGAAAGAGTTTGAAAAGTTAGTTGTTTGTGTGTCATTGTTGCTGTTTTATGGTTTCCGATATCATGACATTTTGTACATCTTTCGGTCCATCACGCCATGCATTATCTTGTTTTCTTTTTTTAAATATATTTTTTATCCCACGATTTTGTAACCCATTTTTCACCCCTGTGTCAATCATCTAATGTGATCCTGGGCTCTACACACCCTCCGCCAACCTGGGTAGAGCAACGGACTTAACTCATGCTTCCTTCATGCTTGAGTGTCAAAGTTGCTCCTTTACACCTGACAGGGGGGAGTTTCCCTGGTTGGACGTAGCACGTGGAAGGAACACGTTATTCCAACCCGTTCCTTTCCCCTCCATCAGGCGCCCCGGCTGGCCAGGGGGAGGCAGTTTTTATCTTGTTTTCTATGCATAAACTCTGTTATGGATAACACGCAAGAACCTACCCAGTGCACAGAAATGTTTGTAAAGTCAGTTGTGTGCAGGAGGTATGCCGGCATGATGATGACTTTACATGTTCTCAGATATTATGTGTCTTGATTCCTACCACCAGCACCCAGTGCACCCCTACATCCACCCCTACATCCACCCCTACACCACCAGCACCCAGTGCACCCCTACATCCCTACCGCCCAGTGCACCCCTACACCCAGTGCACCCCTACATCCCTACCGCTTGACGCAGACAATAGAAAACAATACTGAACCAGAATTGAAGTCATGCAGGGGTCAGTGGTTCCCTCGTGAGGAGTATAAATGCTCTCTATCTCTCTCTCTGACCAGCAAGAGAGATGATTGGCCTTTATATAATAGAGATATTGCACCAAAGGAAAGAAAACGGCAGTGGAAATCTTACTGAATTTGCCTAATACTACTGATTGAGTCTTAACCTTGTTCTGCGCAGGATCAAAGGTATGCATAAAAGGATAATCGGTGTGTGTGTGTCATCGTGATTCTGAACATCATCTAGAATCCATTGCACACATCACAAATGGATGTTAACATGTACATTTCTTGCCCTGACCGTATTGTTGACATGTATGCCATCCAGGCAGCAATGTAAAAACATTCAAGAGTGTTACCAGATTGGTTTAGTTATGCTTGTGATGTCTTTGCTAGAATCCTGAATACACCTGATGTTTTTGTTGACACCAGTCAAAGGAGGTCCTGATTCTGGAGTGGGCTGAGTTTTTGATTTGTACATAGACCAGGCGTTACTTACAATCATAACAAACTTTGGGTACAGATGTAGATTCTCCATACTCATATTAAGGTAGGCTGGGCCATGTATATAAACTGACCACGAGTGGCCTAACAATCGCTGGCATGACAAAGCGCAAACAACTTATTGAAAAAAAAAAAAAATATTGCTCTGTTTCAGCTGTTTATAAATGAATTATATACGGTATAAAAGTGTGTGTGCGCACATTAGTGTATACCAGCACCATTGAAGGAGAGTTGCGCCATCTCCGTTCACTTAATCGGGCCAGGTCTCCTACACACACACACACACACACACACACACCTATTGGCGAATAGTGACAAAGGAATACATATTTCGATTTACATGAAACACGTGACCGGCGCTGTTTGGTGCCCTCTCAATTGTGCAACTCTCCTTCGACTGCTCCGGTGTATACGTTCCGTCTTCACTTCATTTGAAAACACTACCTTCCTTTATGCATAAATTATAGCATAAATAATCAAAGTTGAGTGAATAAAACAGCAATAACATGCCTATAGATAAGTCGATGAAACCATCGGGGGAGTTGTTGCTCAAGGGAAGGAAGGGGGTGAGAAACTGTGCCCATCCTCTCCTGTTGCTCTCTTTGCAGTTTCCTTTTCTTCCCTTGCATCTCAACAACAAGCTCATTAAACTGCAAGTAAACTGACATTTCACCCTCACTTCTCTCTCTCCCGCTCTCATTCCACATCATTAAGCAGCAGCGTGATGCTCAAAGGTATTTGGGCAAAGTATTTGAGAGAAATGCCTGGCCTGGAAAGCAGGCGTTTTGATGAGCTCGTCACTCTCTCACCCCAAACATGCCTCATTAATAGTTCAGTCGAACCACCTTTCGGTCTCCTCGTTTCTCTGTTTTTCATCCTTTCTCTCTCTCTCTCCATCGCCCACCCCCTCCATGTTTTTTTTTTCACCACACTAATTAGCTGTTTCTCCCTCTTCTGTGCTTCCCCAGTCACATCTCAAAGGGAGACGGATATGATTTTTTCTTTAACCCAAAGGCCAACTTAATCAGCTGAATTAATGACTTTATTACCCGTTAGGCTGCGGGCCATGCAACACATTTCACTCCAATGCCCAATGTTCCTCTCTCTATCTCTCTCTACCGCCTGCAGGATTTTTTTAATTTCAAAAACAGAGAGAGAGAGAGAGAGAGAACACATATACAATATAATGATCTATAATAAATTAACAGATATCCAGTTGTACACCCTAATGACTACTTGACACAATCAGCTGCAAACCTTCTGAGACAGTCATAATTTCAAATACGAACGTCTGTGTGTGTGTGGGTGCACACGCGAGCGTGCGTATGCGTGTTAAACTGTTAATAGCTAAAATACGGTAATGCCATTAAATGTACCTGTGATTCAGCATCACTCTGTGTGTTACCATTGTGTCCGGGGAACAAAACAAGGAATGTGTCATTCTCACTATTTTAATGAATAAATGAAGAAAATCCATACACTTTTTACTCTGCTGCAGTGACAGTAGATTGGAACCCACGAGTATCACAGAGAAATCCATCTAAATTCCATTCTTTTAATAGCAAATGTTAATTAGTTGATATATCATAGTCTGTCAGTAGATATATTACCACAATAGAAAAACACTGCTGATAAGGAGATGCACCATTAGTCTTCTCATTTACCTGACAAATCTTACAGAGCCCAAGGCCTGTATTCTGAGTAAGGTCCAGACAATGACATCAATAAAATGAGGAAGTAGCACAGCTGTTAGTCTTTGAACCACAATTAATTTAGCTAGTAGCCTATATGAAATAGATTTCCTTCAATCAATCAGCATTCAATCAGCTACTTCTGATGTTTTTGTTCTAGCTTTTGCATAGAACAGACTTTTAGGATGGATTTCTTTAGATATATCAGCCAAGACAGTATACCACTGTCCTTTTTTCCTGGTCTGTATGACTGTCACTGTTTGTCTGCTGCTCATGCACTCTCATGGATACAAAGTAATTATAGTACTATTAACTCAGTCACAGCATTCAAAGTTATTTCCATTTCCGTTAAATGATGGTGTCATTAGCCAACAAGAATGCATCATATAAAATGAGCTTCAGGCCAAAGATAGGGACTTCCAAATGCAACAGATCTGTATACAAATTTTAATGTGAAAAAAATGCTGTGATAACTGTTGGATAATTGCCAATCAAGTTTTATTAAAATATCAATTATCCAAGGCCTTGAGGCTGAGGTCCACTTTGTAAGCCATCATTGCCAGTGCAGGTAATATGTATTCCTACACACACACACACACACACACACACACACACACACACACACACACACACACACACACACACACACACACACACACACACACACACACACCTAATTCCTAATAATTTGTTTGAAGGGAAACTTTTCTTTTATACTTTGTCAGTAATATGTTACAAGAAATTGTTTGACTACAAGGCATTATAAACAAATAAAAGCCACTAAAATGCCTAACAAGACTCTGAGCTATAATATATTTCCCCCAATCAACACCATAATAATAATTGATAATGCAGTTATAATACTTGTAAATTGCCAGTGAATTATCTGTACTCATTATGAGGTTCTGCCACTTCACATGAGGAGGCTGATTATGAGCCAAGAACAGGTGTGTGCAACAACTGCATTTAAACATGGTTTTCACATAAGGGTTCATTCTATCTTCATGCTGGTTTATCACTAAACAATTTTCACTGCATAAAAATAGCGAATTACTCAGAAATATTAGTGTTTTTTTTAATCTTTACATCCCCTAATATCAGTGACAAAACTATTCTTTATTCGTAAGAAAAGTTTCAATCCAATCCAATCCAACAGCAGAATGTCTGTTACACACTAAATGCAACTCGTAATAAATAAATGATGATGAAATTAACGACAAGTCTTTTTTGTTATGTTTCACTGTCACACCTGAATGCAAACATAACGTCAGCACCACAATTTGGGGTGAGATTTAAATAAAGTCGGATGGGAGTAAAATACATGAAAGGTGTGAGTGATGTTTGTGTTACTCTTTGGCACCAGCATCCTCTTTCTCTTCCCGTTTCATACAATAGCACCTATCCCACAGGACCTATTAGTCAATTACACCTGTGTGCTGCTATTTAATATGGGCTGAATAAAAATACCTGAGTTCCCAGCATCAAACACTTCCTCCATTGTACATTATTTCTCTGGTATACTGACTAATAATGAGCGGAGGTGTGTGTGTGTTTGTATGTGTGTGTTTGGCTGTGAGTGTGTGGGAGAGAGAGCGCGCGCCTTTCAGAAAAAGGGTAGAATAATTCATTAGTCTCCCTTTCTTTCTCTCAGCCTCCCCCCTGATCCTCGTGTTCAACAACTCCGGGGCAAACGCAGAATTGCAAATTAGCTCCCGGAAAAATTGAATTAATTGGCTGTCCTCACAGGCTTCTCGTCAAAGTTTGGGCTGATGTGTCAACGATTCCCCAGTACTCTAAACAGCACCGCAATGTGCAGGGGAAAAGGAAAACAAAGGAACCGAACACGGCACCGCCTCAAAACTGTGTCAATTAATAGACCTCTTCAATTAGTGGCAAAACTTTCTGAGTTTACTTTTGACCAACCACCACACAACACAACTCGCACAACAGAGTAGCTGTCGCACGTCACCCTTCCTGCAACTTCACAATCAATCTCCATTTACAAGTCAATGCTCAACATAGCATTTCAAAGACTCTGGAGCCGGCTCCAGTCTCCAGAAACAGTGACTTCATTCACTGTGGTTAAATGGCTTTTGACTGACCAGACTTAAACCATGTCCTTGGCCTCTTATATTATTCTTCTCTTAAAGATATGTAGAAAGGCATTTTCCAATGGTGATAAACTATATACGAGTCTATACATGTAATAGATGAGAAGTAGGGCTAGTGCTAATGTGCCTTATCTCTATTCACCTCATTAATTGTGTGACACCAATTTCCAATACTGATTTCATGGGCAGGTGGGGTTCTACATCGCATATACGGCATTGGTCCTCAAAGTCTCCAGGGACCCCCAGGGGTCCTTGTCAGGGTGCCAGGGGGTCCCCAGCTTAATTAGTTAATATAGTGCCACAATCATTTTAACCACTCAACCATATTTTATCATTTGTCTATTCAAATATACAAGCAGTACAAGCTCATAGTGCAGCACTTCATGCCGCAATATGAGCTTGTAGATCTGCCATTGTCTAGAATTATGGGGTGGACTGCTGCACGCTTCTGTGTAAAATGTAATGTTTCACTGTTATGCATTTTCTTTTTTGTCTTCGTTTGCTGATATGTAGGCACAAGAAAATTAATAAAGTACAAATCTCTCTCTCTCACACACACACACACACACACACACACACACACACACACACACACACACACACACACAAACTTTTTTCAAATATCTTTGCTTCTGGAGCACAAAACATTTTAGGATGGTGGTCCACAGCCAAATATATCAATTTGGGGGTCTTTCACGTGAAAAGGGTCTGAGAACCACTGGCATGTGTCCTTTTCATTCGTGTATAAAATTTGAATGGAAGATAAAACCACAAGAAATCCAACTAGACTGTAGATACATTTTCACTATAGTTCTGTGTGTGTTGGAACAGCTTACATGCTCTAAAGATCTTAAAAACTATGCATAATATGGTTATGGTCCTTATGGATGTAGGCTGTGGGTAGCCTCAGCTGCTTTCATCATGCCAATGTTTAGCTTAACACACCATCTAGTGTTAAAAGAGTGAATTACAAACATATGACAACCCTGACTGACTTCAAAGAAAGAGATTATGAAATACACTATACCCATTAGATATCAACAATTGACTAAATCATTAAAGAATATATCAATGAGTTAGAATTTCAAATTCCAAACCATAAATGTGCTTCAGTGTTTATGTCAAGCAAACTGTGCCATTTCAGTGGCACCTATTCAGACTTACAAAGTTTAATTTATTTATAAAAAATAGATGCATGTATGAATACAATCTTGAAGCGTAAACATGGTGTGTCTATACAAACAATCAGCATAGTGTTCAGTACAAAAGTGGCAAAGAAAATATTATGTACATCACTGCACACTGTAGAATGGGAGCAATGTGTTCAAAATTGAATCCACAACTTTTTTTTAGAGAATATAACGTTATCTGGGCACCTCAATGTAAAATCTTCCGTTTTGACCAAAATGTTTAAAAATTAAATATTTGAAAAATGTAGACATTAACTAATGTAAAGTATACACGATGTGAACATGCACAGTACAACATTATCAGACTTTCAACTTCTTATACAGGTTTTGTAGAAATAATATAGAAATATTAGACCATAGTTGTCGAATGTTTAAGCCTGTTCTAATCACATTTACTTTAAGACCATTTTCTAAGTATTCTATTTAACATTTTGGACAGAATAGTACATTTTACATCGACGTGCCCACTAGTGTCCACATATCCTGTTACCAAATCAGTGGTTCTTGAACCTTTCAGCTCAGGACGCAACACTTGACTATACTCAGTCACATAATGATGCCATGAATTATTTCGGAATAGAACCATTAACCGTCTTGAGCCTTAAGGTGTCTAGTCTCCACCAAACAGACTACAGCAAGCGGCAGCACAATGCGCACACAGCCATATCATTTAGCTTCAATTAAGGATAAAAATAAAATAAATAGCTAGAATCATTCATTAGCAAAAAATGGAACCTGTAATTTCTGAAAGAGTAGCCTACTGCATGATACACAACGCACGTCCACAAAGTAGGATAAACGATAATCGTAAACATTTCATCATCATAATTTGTATTGATAAAATGGCCAATCTATCCTCCCTGTACATCCACTTATCCAGTGTCCAATGAAATAGCATTCGCGTTTGCAATGATAAAACAAAACTCAAGTGAAATCTATAGAATTGGCTACCACCAGTTGCTTCACCTTAAAGAAAAGCAGCAGTAAGTGCTGACAGCTGGTGTTTGAATGTGATGTGAGACACAAGTGCGCAACTGCGCGTGTTGCATTTTGAGAACACATGCAGCAGTAGCAATATTTATACCGTGGATATGTACTGTATTCAGAGAGACAAAATAAATCCACCGCAAGCACTACTCTTTTAGAAAGGGTCTCCGCTCCTAGCAGCCAACCTGCTCCAACCAGCCAACTACCTCCTCTCTGCAAGCCCAACGGTCGAAGGCCGACCAAGCAAGTTTGGTCAGCTTAGACGCTTTCCTACTACTTACGACCCGACACGACAGCGTGCATACCACCCATTCGACAACAGATTTCCAGCCACAGACGCTTTCCAACGCTTACCGCTGCCAATGTTGGTGCAGTGGAGATACCTTTATACAGTTTTTTGTATGTCTAATCATGCACATACATGCCGCTATGCGAGCCCACCAATGTGTTACCACTTTCGCACCTCATGCTTAACATCATTATCTGCTGGTCTTATGCTATACGTTACGTATATGTGTATGTAGATATTTTTTACATGATTATTCATTGATTTTATTTACTCCCTGCTCTCCCTCCATTTTCTTCTCCTGTTTCTGGAAAACAGCTAAATGAGGGAGCTTATACAAATATATCTATAAACCAGTGATGTGACAAATAAACTTGATTCTGAAATCTGCCACTGCCCTGAAAAAGGTTACTGGTTAGGATTTAGAAGGCGTTTTTAGAATCGGCCTCAGATAGCTTAGCTCCATCAGTCACGATGACTCATATCTCCTGTCCAATGTGTATTGTACTGTATGTGACCTCTGTGTGTGCTTCATAAACTTATGCGGGACCGGTCATCAAACCTAACTGAGAAAACAAACAGACGATTCATGAATTATCAACATGACCCATAGTTTAACAACCCATGATTCTAAAGCACCGTTTATTAAAGCAAACGTGCAATAAGAGAAGAGTGTTGGACATCACTGTGTAAGGTAAACTGTCTGTCAGTCAGAGCACAGAGAATAGTGTTGGACATCACTGTGTAAGGTAAACTGTCTGTCAGTCAGAGCACAGAGAAGAGTGTTGGACATCACTGTGTAAGGTAAACTGTCTGTCAGTCAGAGCACAGAGAAGAGTGTTGGACATCACTGTGTAAGGTAAACTGTCTGTCAGTCAGAGCACAGAGAAGAGTGTTGGACATCACTGTGTAAGGTAAACTGTCTGTCAGTCAGAGCACAGAGCGGTACTTGCAGGCGAACATGAGCCAGACAGCGCAGGCGTTGTCGGGGTAGACGAACACCCGAACACGGACCGCCAGCCGCACGTGGTCTCCACGACAACACACAATCTCCTCGCAGAAGGAAGACCTGCACAAGCAACAACAGTAACAGTCATGTTACTATACTTGGTACGTCGAAAGCCAATCCGCTTAGAGCAAATGTAATTCATATTAGAAGATAAAAACATGAAATGTCACCCACTTTACTGTTTACTTAACCTTAAGTGCTTAAGTGAAGTAGTGAAACATACCCGACTCATAGCTGTTTTTCTGTCAAAATCTCTTTACCAAAACTACTGCTATTTTTGGCGAATGTTCCCCCCCAAAATAGGCATCGGCCATTTAAAATTAACGTATATTAACAATCACGAGAGCAGTGCTGTCACATAGCATCACCTGAGGCAGGTGGCGAAGGCCCTGCGAGCGTTGCGATGCAGGAAGTGGATGGGGAAGCCTTTGAAGGTGTGCCCGTCTGGGACGGCCCTCCTCAGTGCGTCCTGGAACTCCTCGTTGCCACAGGAGACGCCGGTGCAGCGCTCCAGCTCATAGGCCGACAGGGCAGCGGACAGCAGGTAGGACAGATGGTCGTCCCACACGGTCGCCAGTTCCAGGTCCTGGAAGCAGAAATTACTCATTTATTTACCAGTTTACTTTAATCTACTTTATTGGTGATGGTTTTAAAATCCTGTGCTTTATTGGACAGGGCAATGTAACAAGAGAGGAACAGGGAGAAAGGTGTCCAACACAGGTAGTCCCAGATGGAATGGAGCTGGGACCTTCTGATTGTGTGGTCAACTGATCAGACAGTGATACCATGCATATCAGTCTGAGTCATCTCAAAGTCCCACTGTGTAACATCCATTCCATTAGTCCTTTTGCCCACATTAGAAAACACGGATGCACTGCTCCAAAAAGAATGTTGCAGGATCTGATCTGAGCACTGAGGTTATTTTGCAGTCTATTTTGCGGTCTGTATATATATATACGTACCCCAACGTATACTCTGTCTATATAATGGTTGATGCCTACGGAAGATTTTAACATTGGTCCGGTTCCTATAGCAACGCCCCACCGTTCCAACTATGGGATTGCAAATATAATCTCAGTGCAAACCAATTGAAGGGAGGATTTTCAAACCTCCATAAGTCTGACTCCAGAATTGCTGTCCTTAGTGGATTTTCTGCCATCCACATTTCGGATTTAATTTGTGCCTTTGTACCGCAACGCTGCTGCCATGTAAAAGCTTCTGACGAAAGGCACAGTGTGCGCGTGTTCCAATGATACTAGAGTGTGTGTAGCGAGTGTGTGGGGGTGCAGGCAAACATCGTCTTTTAAAGTGAACGTGTATGCTGGCACTGGGAACTGGGGTTTATGCTAACAGCTAGTGGTAGAGATAGAGTTAAAAGAATTCCAGTACATTTCCGATGCCTAATTATTTTTTGTTGTTTTTGCCGTTTTGCTGCACCTAGGCTGATAATCTAGTCCCGATCCCAACAACCTTTGCTGCGTGTCTTCCCCCATCTCTCTCCCCGTTTCTTGTCAAGCTACTGTATATCTATCAATAAAGGCAAAAAGACCCACCCAAAAACAAATCTAAAAATAATAATAATAATAGTAGTAGTAAGGCAGCGATTTACCTTCCTGTGTTCAGATATGAGGTAGCGCATCTCTAGCTCCAGTTGGTTGCTGGTGGCAGCCGGTTCCAGAGACGGAGCTGACAGGGGAGGCAGAGGGGGCAGAGCAGTAGTGGATCCTGGGGCACAAACTGACCTCAGGGCCTCCTCACTCATCGCCTTCCATCGGGACGGGTTCTGAGCGGAAAACCCCAAGAGGTACAGCACAGTTATGACATTTAGCAGAGGCTCTACTACCTAAGCAAATGTTATTGCTATCAGGATGATTAGACATTTTCACCAACCAACATCATCATCAGTCTGTCTCTTCTTCTATATAGCTCTGGGAATGTATGTGAAACAACACCAAGTTTAATTTCTATTGGAACCTCCGTGGTAAACGATGGATTTTGAAAACTCCTCCATCTAATTTGTTGAACTTTTGCAATGGAAACAGCACAATATGCCATTTTATTCAATTCAGCTGCTTGGCTATGTTAATAATAATACATTTTATTTTAGGGCGCTTTTCAGCTTTTCAAAATGATGTTTCAATTCATCCCTAAAATAAATGCATTTCCATGCGTTGAACACTAGAGGGAACATTGCATGAAAAACAGAAATACAGACATTGCACAAAACTATGTGGAAATGAGTCATGAGCCCAGACTCCACTGGAAGCCAGTTGAGTTCTTTGAATTGGGTCTTCCTTACATGTATGTGTATGTGACGTATTCCTTACATGTATGTGTATGTGACGTATTCCTTACATGTATGTGTATGTGACGTATGTGTCACAACTGTTTGCAGTTGGCTATCCCTATACATTAAGCTACAGGTTCTAGCTTAAGATTTGTCAATCGAGTCCAATGCAGTTGGCTAAGGTCTAATCTATGGTCATTCAACATAAAACAAGACAATCTCCTCACCTTAGTGTACAAATAATAATACATTACATTATAATTCTTGCAAGCAGGATGGCAACTCATCCACCCTGTTCTCACCTGTAGGTCAAAGACACAGAGCTCTACAGCATCAGAGGGCTGGCAGTTGGCTAAGAAGATCTGGTGGTTGAAGACACAGCCCACGGTGCGGTATGGGGACGTGGGTTTGGGTTGGGGTGCCAGAGGTGGTGCATCTGGGTCTATTGCCTGATGCAGGTACCTGGGGACCCAAGAAAACAAGCCCATTCAATGCCTCCAGAATCAAGGCATGATATGATTCTTTCACACCAAATCTATAAAAAGGGTATTTTATTGGAAGTCCATAAACAAAAAGCATATAATTGGAAAACAATTAAAACAAAGGCATGAAAGAAACAGGCCTATAGCTATAATGGACTTCTAAATGTATTTTATAGCATATTTGATCAATTATGTGTAGCTCTACAGTTGCTTTATAGTACAGACAGACACAACAGAAGACAATATAATAAAAATCACACCCGTGTGAAGTTAGGGGTTCTAATATTTAAAGTCTAATTCATGTTGATCAGGTGATGTAAAACAAACGGTGACAAAACAAACATTAAATTCTGTTTATTGTTAATGGCATTTAATGTTTGTGTTAGGGGCAAGAGGACGTACATTTATATAGGAGGGGCTAGGGCCCCTCAAAAATAGAGGTCCATAGCAATAGGTGGGAGACCGAGTTGGGTGAAACATTTCTTGATGAATGGTGGGATGGGGCTATTGATCGAGTCAACACATCAACATCATGTGCTAGACTAGGCCTTATTCAATTCAAAGTCTTTCATAGACTTCATTACTGCAAATCTAAACTTGCTACAATATATCCTGGAATTGATGATAAATGTGATAGATGTGCTCTGTCACCAGCTAATCACACACACATGTTCTGGTCTTGCCCCAAGCTGGTACATTATTGGACTAAAATATTTGAGATTTTGTCTGATATATTTGAGGTTCGTTTGGAGCCGTCACCCCAGATCGCTATTTTTGGGGTACCGTCAGATTTTGAACTTCTAACCCAGAAACAGTCTAATATTGTAGCATTTGCCACACTGAAAGAAAGACGTAGAATATTGTGGGTATGGAAATCCCCAACTCCCCCTTCTATAGCTATGTGGCTTAAGGATATTATGGGATTTTTAAAATTGGGAAAAAAAATAAGTTTACAATTAAGAGGTTCAACAGAAAGGTTCTTTTCTATCTGGCAACCATTTATTACCTACTTTGAGAATCTGAGAGTACTTCCGACAGACTAATTGAATCAATACTATGTGTGTTTTTTGCTTCCTCATAACGATAGAACAGTGTATAGAGGGTGATGTATGACAACGTTCCGATTCAACGCAATCTTTTCCAACATAACTTGTGACTATCTTTTGAACTTGAATAATCCAACTCATAATTGTATTTATTTTGTTTTATCAAGTTTTCTGCATTTTATAGCAGGATGTACAGTATACCAACACAACAAATCAAACCTGTGTGCCGTCAGACTCTCCCAGAAGGTGATGCTGCCATCAGTTCCGCGGGTCATGACCCAGGCGTGTGGACCGACCTTGGCCTTGGTGCCCACACACACAAAGGCATCCAGGCCAAAGCCTAGTAGGAGACTACACAGCAGGGTGGCGTGATCCTCACAGTCACCCTGGGGGAGAAAACATAACCCGTCCCATACAAAATATTAAAGTCTGTGGTTTCAAATTCAGCTAATAGCATTTGTTAGGCATTATCTGCCTTCTCTTTATCCAATGTTTCCTCTATATTTCCCACTGTATTGTGCCATAAAGCAGAAGTGACGCTCAGTGCCCACAGTCAATGACTGAATAAAACATACGCCTGGGTAATAACTAATAATGGGTCATTTTACTCTACTACACAATCATAGCAAGGGTTCATTCATGTCATGGTGTCACATTAGCTTCTCCTCTTAAAAAATAAATGTCACGTTAGCTTCTCCTGTTAAAAATGAATAAATAATTTTGGTGATGTTGTGCATCTTCCTATAGTCATAACATTAATGTCTGTTCCATAAGATATCAATTAGAGCCTGATCAGCTGGTGACATTTTATTCTGAAGTCGTCATGTACTGTATATAGATTACACTGCTCTGATTAACCAGCCTTCCCGACACCAGCAGACATTCAGAATCCTGTTGGATACTTAAGTTGCGTGCCGTACCGCTGTCGCACAGCAGAACTAGCCGATCTACAAGCTCACAACAAGTCACAACGTGTTGTGAATTAGTATATTGGCAATTTTTGGCACATGACATCATGCACAACCAAATATAAATGATGCATGAGAAATGCTGAAGGCTTAAAATAAGAGTCAACTGTTTATGCAATACAGTAGTTTGTTATGAAATTGCCAATGAGACTAAGCAACTCCTATTTCAGTTGTACAACTTTTCCAGTAAGAGGCCGGGGAAGAGATGGGGGCTTGTGCTGAGCTTAGGCTGTGGGGAAGTCAGAATGATAGATGATTCCCAGACGTGATAATATGGACGGCAGCTTTGGAACAGGCCAGGGACTGACGAGAGTAAATTAATTTCCCCTGGAATGAAAGTAATAAATCACAGCTGACAAGGGCCACTTTGTGAGAGGTGTGTTGTGTCTGCCAGCCATGCGGAGAGACAAGGAGGCAGAAGATTTTATTCTGTGGTGGTCCAGGGAATTTCCACAATATCCAGTCTGACATGAAAATACATCAGTCAACTCTGCAAGCTCCAAGACTTTGTTTCTTAGGATGACACAATCAATGCTACTTACTTGAAAGTGAGAGCAATAAGACTACCACTTTTATATTGCTGTTATATTTTAACAACGGTAGTAGCAGCAGCACTTTTAATATAAATTGATCAATAATGTAACAATAGATTGGCTTTGAAAGGTTCAACCAAATATCATAATGATGACACTAACAATAATAATACCAAACAAATTAAGTTGTATAATATTACAGTATTACCACAGTACTCTGCAAACCAAAGGCAGCAACTACATACAGTAGTAAACATACAATGTAGACAAAAAAAATAGATGTCTTGCCTTCACTCTATATTGTACAGATGAGCAAAGTTTCCCCCAGAATTGAGGGGGCAGGGTGAATAATAATTGTTATCAGCGTTGATAAACTCCAAATGATGATGCTGATGTAACAGAATCCCAAGGTACAGTGATGGGTGAGGGCTACGTTTATACTAGGCTCTGGGCAATAGCAACTACATAGAATTATGTTTCTAGATATGTTTTAGAAGCCATCATATGACTATGTCACTTAACATACTGCAAGTAACTAATCACTTATTATCAAAGCTTTTAAGTCAAAATTGCCCTTCCATAGCGTCACACAATGTGGTTAAAAGGGTTAACCAATACATTTGCTCACCTTGCCTCTACAGAGAAATGCCAGCAGAGTGCACCACTGCTCCTGCTTGCATCCTCCTCCTACCACAGGTGCCCTCTCCTGAGCCAGCAGGCTGACGAAGCGTGCTGCCTGCCGTGGGCTCTCTAGCAGGCGACCAGCACGGAGAACACGCACATAAGAGCACACTGGCCTGTTGACACCGTTCTCATCCTGCACCAAACACACGTTAACATCCAGACGAGGGTTAAAAGGGACAAAGTTGAGTTAAACTTGAGTCAAACTGTGTACAAGTAAATTCTTCGTGCTTCAACGCTGGAAAGTCTCACTGGGGGCTTGGGTGCGACCCATACTATTGTAATGAGGTTGTCTGTCTGTGTACAATGCACCGGACCGATGTCGGCATTGATAACAAGTTTGTCCACCCAAGAGACCAGTAGATGAAGTATGCAGACCTCTGCTTTTCCTCATTATTCAAATTATTTGTATTCAAATATTCTGGCATACAAATGTTTTACGGGTCGTAAAACTATGTGCAAACAGTGTTTTGTTTGTATTCAAGTTAGTAAATATTCAATATAATAAAATATCCTAGGCCTAAACAAATTGTTTTGTAATTTTTTGGAAGAAAATAAATATGTTTAGGAAGGAAGAAAAAAAATTACAGGCTCCAACCTGTGCAAAGATCTTGACTAGTTTGGATTGGTGCGATGGACGGATCTCAAGAAACTCCCTCCACCACTGTTTGGCATAAACCAAGAAAAGTCTGTCCTTCTCTGCAGTCTTCTGGCGTTCTAGTGATTTCTGCATGGGAAATAATCAATGCATGTGAGCTGATTATGTTATGATCATGTTCAAAATATCGTGATTTGGTTATAAAACAGAAACATTTGATTCAAGAAGTAGGCATGTAGCCCATGTTTTATTTTAATGTAAATGTGAATAGTATTTCAGAAATTATTTAATGATGAATAATTGTTTGAGAAAAACATCAAATGAACATATTGGACAAAGAAACCTTTGTCCAAATTAACTGAGGTAACCGAGTTTGAATCTAAAGAGTCATGTAGATTTAATGCAAAGTTTAAGTAATGACTTTGAGTGAGTCAATTCAGGAATTATTATTAAACTAATCAATGCAGAGAGAAGAAAGGTTTCCTACTCTTTAAGCTTAATTTATACTGCATCAGGGGAAGGTGTTGCTTAAAGAGAACTAATTGAATATGTTACATATCATAATGCAATTCATTGTCATACTACAGTATATATAAATTAGGTTTTACCTGTGTGGTGATTATCTCAGCACTTAGAGTCTGAGTCAGAGGAGGGAAGAGTTCAAGGCTGACATTCAGCACACCAGCTGGTACCTTACACTCACTTCCTGAAGAACACACACACGTGCGCGTAACAACAGAGATCTCTGTCAACGGCAGGGAATGTGTTCAAGGGATAGTTCACCCAAAACATTACATATTTTCTATCAATTACTCAACCCATGTTGCACGGTAAGACTACAATCATTACTATAGTACTATTATTGTCATCACCTGGGTGGGTCAGTCGTCTAAACGTTAAGCAGTGTAAATGTTCAACAACACAGCCATACAAAATAACATTGACAGCTATGAAGTGGCGAAAGCTTGACCTGCATAGCAACAGTTGCTAAACTATTTGGATTGGCATTGGACAATCGCTTTTTGGGGTGGGATTTAGCGAAGGGCTAATTCAAGGCTCCATCGGGTGAGCCTTGAATTGATAGATAAAAAGGTATTTTGGGGTGAACTATCCTTTTAATTTAATAAGTGGTTAAATTGTTGCTAAGAATTATGCTTTCATTTGAACATACAGTAGTTTGAGCATTTCCCTCACCAACCCCCAGCAATTCCACAGCAATGCAAGTCTTCCCATTTGGCGAGCTGAGGACAGTCCTCCAGTCCAGGAAGTAGGAGGAGACCAGAGTGGTTTCGCTGGACGTATCTGTCTTGATCAGTACCATGTGGACTGGGTCACAGATAGACAGCATGGTGGTGGCGTCGGCCATCTTACTGCCTTCCCCTGCAAGGCATAGAAATAATGTGCATGGATAGAATAAACAGTAACAATATAGCACAGTTATTATTTTATTTCTATGGATTCTTCTGTTCTTCTGTTGCCTTTAACCACTATACAATGTCTGGGGGGGAACATTCACCAACATTAGCAGATGTACAAGCTCATAACTCATCAACTTGTGACGCATTGTGAGCTTGTAGAAAAGGTACTTTAGGCACAGAGATTTGGTGTAGAGTGAAAAAAAAGAGCATAGAGGGATTAAGTGGTTATGCCCTATTTTATACAATACATACTTTGTTGTACAATGGTGTTACGCAAATAAAAGCTGATCTACAAGCTGATGAGTCAAATTGTAGATCTGCTATTCTTGTATTTCTCATTATGACTTGCCCAAAATGGGGAAGCCAGGAATAGAAGTGGTTAAACAGGACGTGGTGTTACCCATGCCATCTTTATGGATTTCTAGAAGGAAGCCCTCTTGCAGGTCCGGTTCACAGGCACAGGGCACCGGCTTTGATCGGAACCTCTGGTTGCGGAAATGCAGGTAGAGTGTAAAGGTAGAACACACCTGGCCAGGTAAGGGCTCTGGTTCCTGGAGGTGCTCCAGAAAGGCCTTACCACCAACCACTTGTAGATAAAGGTACCGCCGTGTTGGGTCAATGTTAGCTGAGACAACAGGGAGGAAACCACAACCACTAATAAACTATGGTGTCCAAAAAGAAGGGACTCTCAAAGTGACAGCACATTCCCCATTTAGGCCCATTATCTCCTTACTTTTCTTTAACCGAGTCAGGTCTTTGTCAACAAAATGAGTAGCAGGCTTTGAAGGCGATCCTTTGTCAGTTTCTAGTGGAGATTCCTTATTCAAACGGCAGAATAAACAGAGGTTAGAGGAGGACTGTGAAGTGATGTAAGGAAGATAACATACTGTATATCTGTACGTGTAAATGCATAAATTCCCTGCCTAGTGGTGTGCAACCTTTGTGAAATGTAGGTCCTTCATGACATCATCTACAATGCCTCTTCGTTGCAGAGCATGAAGAAAATCCGCCTCAGAGAGTGCATGATGTCCAGCACCAAGGTCATCCCTCACAGTCTCAGCCAGAACGTCTCGGATCTTGCCATGTATGTTCATCTAAAAAAAAAATATATATATATATATATATACACACACACTCATACACAAATAATCAAATTATTATATATATTATTATACTGAGTAAGTTAGTCTCCAATTAGCCCCACAAGTCAATGGTACAGTACCCAATGTTACTGAAGTTTCTGACATTTTTGAGACCCAGCCTTTGATTGATTGATTGATTGATTGAAATATTTATTAACAGTTTGTAGAATTACAGTACATTTCAAGCACACACTCAATACAAAGACTGTTAACTGTGAGTGGACGACCCAATTAAGCAATTGTTTACAACAGGGTCTACATTGTTCAATTCATCAAAACATTCCCCGTTCGGCACGATAGATTGGGCTGACCCAGGGGGTTCCGAGAGGGGCTAGTCTCCAATAGTCTTTTTTATGTTTACCTACCATGATATAATGATTAGGGATTCAGGGAATGACTTGTGCTTTCGTTTTGAATGTACGTATATGATGTTTCGCAAATGGAAAACAACAACATAATCGTGATAATATATAGTGCCACTGCCATCAGGAGCCTTTTCCACTTACCTTGATCAAATGGTTGTGAATTATTTGTTTCAGTTCGGAGGCTTTCTCTGGCGGTAGAGACATTATGACTTTTTGAGCTGCTTCTGCAGCCAACTATTATGAAATCGAATGAGAGAACTAATGACAAACGTTGTGTACGTGAACGTGCAAATTCTGACTACTTCTTTGACAATAACAACAAAGCAACTGTCAATTGAAACTGGCGGAAAAGCAAGCGCGAACTATATGCACAAGCGCCTGAAATCTACTACATTTCTGTGATTACACTTCTAATGTAATCACAAAACAAGTCAGTGCTACATATCATAGAGTGTAATATAATTTAGAAATTAACGTGAAAGAAAACGTTTGTTTTACGTTTATTTCGTTTAAACTTATTTACAACGTTTTATATTTTATTCGGGCATTCTATTGATAGCACTCATGTCGTCAGCCATCTGCGACATTCGGCAAAGGACCTGAGCGGCAAAGGACCTTACCTTTTTGTAGTTTGAAAATAATGGATTGTAGTTCTTATTTACTTTACTAATAATGTTACATTAATTGTGGGGCTTGTAATTACATCATCATTTTCACATTAATCGAATATCTATCCATCTAGCTCATCTATCTATCTGTCTGTGTGCGTGTGTTTTGAATTTATATGATAGAACATTTTTGTATCCACCTCCACTCTCCAGTCCAACCCCCAGGCCAGGGGGAAATGTAATTACTGCAGTAGTCAATATGAGCAAGAGCCTCTTTTTGCTATTGAATCAGTTCCTGGAATCCACATTGAGGGGGCATCCAATTTTGCTTGCATTGATTCGAAGCAGTCAAAATGAAATTATGAATACTGTAGCACTAGCACAGCATACAGCTTGATGTTGGGAGCGGTGTTGATAATTTAATTTGCAGCTGCATTATTTGACAGGAATAATCCTCCAAACAGATTTTGTTATAAAAGAGGAACATTTTTATTCAAGAAGTAGTAAGTAGTCCATGTTTTGTTTGATTTTCAAAACACCATCTGTCATGTTCTCACTGCAGCTCAACAGTGTACAAAACTCCCCTGAATCTTATGTGGAAAAAAACAAATGGAATGTTATGGTCAAACATTATATCCCGGGGCAAATAAGAAATGTGTACAAACCACATTCAATAGGGGTAAATATCCAGTGTACAATTGATCACTCCATCTCACTGTATATAATACATGCTAACACATTTGGTGCACTATTAATTTTGATACACATTTCCTTGAATCAATTTCACTTACTGCATATCCTTCAATGCAGTGCAAACATGCTATTCTCTCCAGTTTGGGAAATGTCGTCTCACGGTACTGTGTAGCCAATTCTGCCGTTTTGGTCATGGTAGGAAATATTTTTTTCCTATCCAACCATTTGACTCACTTCAAGGCACATTAAATAAGTATCCATCCCAGCAAATGAATAAATAGACTAATTTATTGTGTCACCTAATTTCTAATCCTACGCAGCCTAAACTCACAACAAAATTTGAATACAAGGTGCAAACGTTTAAATTGCACTAGGAAACATTCCTTTGCATAGGTCGGTCCCAGTGAATCTAATACACATCTGGTCAACCTTTTGAACAGCAGTACCAACTTAAACCCCATATACTTGCACCAAATCTCTTCACCAAACTAGAAGCTTACAATGCATTGCAACACATTGAGATTGTAGATCAGAGTATTTTTGCTGAACGATGTCCCCCGAATAGGGAATTATGTGGTCATAATTCCCAAAATAATAGTTGCACTGCTAAATGAATTCCATGCTGCAATTCCTAGAGAGCAACAGCAAAAACCATTAAAAAAAATAAAAATAAACATTGTGATTACTTTCTAATGTGGGCATCAGTTCTCACAGACCCAACAGAAAATACATTCTATATGATGGGAGCGCAACTTTAAGATTCTACCATAGCTCAGGACATCAACACTTCGCCACATGGAATCCTTTACTGATAAGAGTAACTCTGTTTTCCCTAAGGACAATAGTGGGATAACCTGAAAATACACACATTAACCCAACCAGTGGGCTAATCTACACACAGAAAGAGACTTGACAGCTTGTTTGATTCATTTAAGAAGTAAAACCTATGAAAGTTTGTTCATATAATAAAAAAATAAATGAACAGATTAATATATTCTATGAGTTTGAAACATCAGCGCTCGGCAACTGACCAGAAGTATCTGGTCACACAAAAAAATATATCTGGCCATATTGGCATGCCCTGCTGACACAAATGGAAGAACAAGAGGTGCACTGAAAAACATCTAAATGCATGCATGAGAAACAAAACAAAAACAATAAATCATTTTAAGAAAAAACAATGCTCTGTTTTAGCTCATGTCTAGTCTCTGGAGTTTCAACTGCGTCTATGGTAGGATGGAAAGTCAGCACACACCTTTTGAAATGAAAAATGTAAAACATGTCCACAGATGAACAATAAACATCTGACCTTTACAAATAAAGAATGCAAAAATAAAACTGTCAGAATATTCTTTTTTTGTACTGCGCCTTTAGTAAGTTTTGTTCCAAAGCTTTTTGTTATGATACAGTACATTCATCAATAGTGACAATTATTTTTTTAATCATCGTGCTGGCACCAAGATCCTGAGATGTTACATTTTTTTAGAAGATCTTACGTGAAAAATATACACACTCATTTGATCCAGCGCTCTGGCATTTTGACCTTAAGAAATAAATAACCCCAGTTATGCACATATTACCATGTAATTCTACTTGAAGAAAAGTACCTAATCCCCGGTACTGGTGCAAAATAAGAGTCAGTTCTAAGTGACCAAGACAGTTCACTGGGAGTAGATCCAGCACGCCAACAGGCCAACAGCCACGGCGACCCCAGCGCCTACATTAAATAGAATTGGCTTCCAGTATAGCCAATTTTCTTTTTGTTTCTCTGAGTCGGTCAGTCTCTGTTTCATCTGCTGGACCTTCTGTGTGGTGCTCGCAATCCTCTCCTCACGGTGTCTCTTTCGCACACTGAAACATTAAGAAAGAAAACTATTAAGAAAACGATAATACTTGAAATGCCTGACCATCATTTACGATGTATGATCTTGCACTGTCACAGCAGCATTGCTGTGCCACAGTATCACAGTTTTAATACCGTCATGTTTCTAATGGAGTTTGGTTCCTTGCAGTCAAAACGTAACCACTTTCAACCTGGTGTCCAGGTTTGGGGCATGTCATAATAGGCAAAAGAATGATTTTTTTGCAGCATGACATACTACAAAGAATAAAACAGGGTTTACATAAAGAACTACTACCCTGTCATACTCTCCCACCTACAACTAAAAGTGTGTATGTACTTACATCCCAGAGCCCTCTGTTATGTTGTTGTCATGGCTGAGTGTGTCGGGCTGCTCCCTTGCTGATCCGTCATGTCCAGAGGGAGGCTCGTGCTCCAGACCGTTGGGCCTGTTGTCTATGTAGAGCCCGTCATCCAAGGAAGGCCTGGGTGGGGGTGGTGGTGGTAGATCTGGCTTGATGTTGTCTTTGGACATCACTATCTGCTCACTTTGCTACAGAGAACGGGAACAAAGGCATGATACACAAAGATGAGCATATTCTTACCGCACAACATCTCAGGGGAGTATTGAACAAAGACAATCTGTTGACAAAATAAGTTAATACCGTTTACTAAGACAAAACCAGAACATGGAATTATGTTGACGCCTCTGTAGAAAATATATCTCTCAATGACCAGTCACCGAACACAGCCAATGCAAATTATTTCCTGATTTTCTTTTAAAGTAGATCTTTGATCTCCCTCCCAGAGCATGCACACTGCTTGTTTATACTCAAATACAGGTTTTGGTCTTTTCATAGGTGATGTTGAAGAAAACAAAATTATGCTGACATTATCCTTTCAACATTGTCAAAAGAAAATGAGTCAGAGCAGCTGTCAATGCAGACTGAATTTCTATCTATTTTAAGATCTCAGTTCCAACCTACCTGTGTTGAGATGTCTTTCAGAATAGACTTGGCCCCCTCTATGACAGCCATATAGGAGAAGCGGAGTTGGTCTGGGGTCTGGATCAGGCCCATGCGATACTCTCTCATATCCAGGAGGACTCTCTGGATGTCAACTGTTGATGGGTCCTTCCTCTTGTCCATCTTCACAACAGATAAGGAAGAGGATGTTTACAATAAAGCTGAGAAGAATGTTTAACAAAGCCTATGTTTTGACAAAATGGTGCTATGATGCACATTAGCTACCTATTATGATGAATTTAAAGTTTAAGTTTTTGTCTTTCTGTATCAAAGGCAAACCCAACAATACAATGATGACCAAAGGAACAGATGCAGTGATGGTAAACATCATTCAATATGATCTATATCTATTTCTAATATCTACCTAGAAATTCTGTGACAGACAAGGTAAGTAAATAAGTAAAACATGGCAATTTATTTAGTCAATTTACAGAAAATGGCCCTTGCCACTGTTACGTTTATACCAGCATAGTCCCTATGTGATAAACAAAGATTGTAAGATTAGTAAGACAATGGTAACGTGACAATAGGTAGATTTATGGGTTAAGTCCAACACTGGAAACCCTTCCTGTAATTCCTAAATCATTCCATGGCAATTCCAATTCTGTTCTCTGGCCATCATTTTCAATGAAAATCCTCCTCACCAGAACCAGACAGGTGTCCACCAATGAGAAGGTCCCCGAGCGTCCTATCCCAGCACTGCAGTGCACCACAGAGGGCCCGTGTTCTGGACCCAAGGAACCCGACTCCCGCACCTTGAAGAGGAAGTTGAGGAAAGAGGCCGGGGATTCTGGGACGCCAAAGTCAGGCCATGTGGTATAATGAAAGTGGTAGATCTCCCTGGATTCCCCTGTCTGGAACAGGTGACACAGTGAGAAAGTGGAAGTGATGATAAGGAGAACCAGTCAGAGTATCTTTGCATACCAAATGTATTCCATAACAGCTCTAAAGAGCTCTTTGTTGAGGATAAACATTAGAGCAGAAAATTGCAATGCAAACATGCAATCACTGTTAGGCAAATATAATCAAATCATTTGTCAAGTGACAAGTCAATGGAAAGACTGCTACATTGTGACTGAGAGTGCTACACAACTACGCTGTAAAACTATGAGTGTTTAACTGTTAAAGGGACCCCTGGAAAAGAACTGTAGTGACCCAATGTTAATTGTATTTGTAGTAGATAAAAATAATGAAGACTGTGTTTGACTAGGGTTTGACTGGAATGCTGAATTACTACAATGACCATAATGCTTTGGTGCACTTCCCGTAGTGGACTTGTAGTCCAGGAAGGAAGTAGACGACATTTTCATGACAAATTTTGGTCATGAACATGGCACCATGACTAAAATATCTAAAAACACATATTACCCACATAAAAACTATAGGAAAGTGTTTCTTGTGTCCTAAACATCATCATTAAGACTGTACAAATAGAACTTATTTGGTTTTGTTTCAGAGTTAAACAAACACTCAAGACTTTACTGCGTGTGCTTCCCCACAAAATACAGTCTTTATACTCGACTACTGGGATTAAGGGATATTACATTTTATATGGTCACTGATCAAGTGTTGAGTCTGCTCACCTTTGAGTTTTGCAGTTCTAGCACTCGTATAGTGTAATAGGACATGTCCTCCTCTGAAACTAGTCTCACAACAAACCCTGTGTCTGTGAATGGCATCTGTTGCTCTTCTGTGGTGGGCCAATACTGGGCACACTTTTCCTGTTACAGAGAAAATATATGAGTTAATTACATTTCCTTAGAAGAATCTTTATTGTCTCATCACAGGTTTACAAGGTAAGTTGAGTTGAAGAAGTTAAGTTTCTCTGGGTCTTGTCCACGAGTGAGGGGAGTACATAGAAGGAGATCAGTTGGAGAATCAGAGCGGCACTGTACCGCACGCACTGTTGTGACGAAAAGAGAGCTGAGCCAGAAAGCAAAGCTCTCTGTTCACTGAGAAATCTTCGTTCCTACTCTCACCTACGGTCATAAGGTTGCAAATACACGTGGCTGAAATGAGGTGGCTGGCATCTCCCTGAGAGAGAGACTCGGAAAGGAGCCAGCTTAGGTGTTTCAGGCATCTAGTACTGATGCCTCTCGAGCGTCTCCCTAGGGAGGTCCTCGATGCACGTCCCACTGGGAGGAGACCCCGGGGCAGACCAAGGATCAGATGGAGGGATTACATCGTCACACTGACCTTGGGACGCATCAGGAGGAAGTTACTAATGTTGCTCTGAAGAGGGAAGTCTGGACTGGAGCTCTCTGGTGGAGCTGTTGCCCCCGCGATCCGACTACAGATAAGCGGTTGAAGATGGATACACAGCGTGTTCCTCGTAGAATAAGGCTAATCTCCTAGGGCAGGGGTTCTCAACCTTTTGGACTTTGGCCATGTCTCAACAACAACCCCAAAAGGTGTTCCCTGATTGAAAGGTAAAGTTACGTGGTCAAGGGGTTCGCGGTCAAAATGGGTTAACAAGAATGCTGTAAAGCAAGTCGGGGACGACAGAGACAGACAGAATCTGGTAACTTTCAAGCTTTTTCTCCAAGCCTGGATCAACTTGGTCGGTCAAGTAAGACTCAAGCCATGTTTAGAAGGCTCTGGGCCATTGTTCATGCCCAAGCTGTAAAAAGCTAAAGATAGTACTGTATAAAATGCACCGCCACATAAAAGTGAAGCAAATAGAATGCCTTTTTGAGTGATATTCTTTGGAGGTGTGCCATTTACGACGACTTTGGGGTTATCAGTTCCCCAAAATACCTACAGAGCATAATGGCTGTTATCCCCGAACCCTTATTGTGTAAGCTTGAGAGGTCCCTGTGTTGCCCTGAGAGGCCCAGACAGGAAATGCTGTCCCTTGTGGCATCCTATTTTGGGGATATATTATCCATCTAGTGTCAAAGCCAATGGAAAACCTCTCTCTGTGCCAAAAATGCCCCTGTCCAATCACCATCTTCACAGATTAGTGGTGGTGAAGGAGAATAACTTGACCTTTATTCTCAAAAGAACACAATTCAGCCATTTTCTCACATTAGATTATCTTGGGAATGTGTGTGTGTGTGTGTGTGTGTGTGTGTGTGTGTGTGTGTGTGTGTGTGTGTGTGTGTGTGTGTGTAAACACTGGCTGACAAGAAGCATTGATGAAGACGGAAATATGAACCTTAATCCCTCACATCGCAATGATATTGCGGTAGCATTAAATCCATATGGACCTCTCAGGCAAGTGATGACCAAATCAACACCACAAGGGCAAAACTGATTCTAGATCGGTACAAACTGTATGTGTATAAATATGGGGAATATATGGAGATCCAGGATATTTAACCACTTAACCCAGTGGTTCCCAAACTGTGGTGCGTGCACCCCTTGTGGTGCGTGAGCGCCTTCTAGGGGGTGCGCCACATGAAGTCTAATGGTGGTGCTATGGTTTTATTTATATATTAACATATTATGCCAATATATGGCAAGTATATGCAGAATATAGCCTATCCTGCATATATATGCCATATTTAGGTTCATATATGTGGATAAATAGGAAATATATGTCTCTATATAACTTATGCAATTTATATTTCCATGTGGGGGCTAGGTCGGGACGTAACAGGGGGTGCACGGCCAAAAAGGTTTGGGAACCGCTGACTTAACCCATTTTAGACCTGAGGACGATTCTACCAATGTCTTCTAAATCCTGACAGTTTTCTGAAAAACTGTTTCTGTGGTTCTCAAACAATTTCAAGGTCAAGGACCCCAAACATATATGTAATTGGCCGCCGACCCCCATCTGAAAATATGTTATTCCAGGAACCCCCTCCGAGAAGCAAAGATTTGAGTTAAAAACATTTGCTTTGAAAGAATATATATATATTCCAAGATTTTCACCACATTTTCACTGTTATACATTAGCTAAAGTATAACATAATGCTTAAAACACCAAAAGACCTATACTGTGTTGTATGACCAAGCGCAAAAAATAGCCGTTCTCAAACCCACAACACGTGGTGAGCTTGTAGATCCGCAATATTGGGGAAATTAAAGAAACGACATTTTGGGTACTTAAATAGAAGAAAAACAAGTATATAGTACTCACAGATCCTTTTTCAATTACTCTATTGAGCATTATAACAGCTTTGGAACATTGCTCCCAGATCATTAGCCAGAAATGGCCACATGTGTTCCTCAAAGGGCCCTGTGGAACCAAAACAAAAAAGGTATTCAGGTGATATCAATGTGACATTCGTGCTCACAGGTATCCTTTATGATTTGCCTACATTTTTTTAGTATGAACTGTATGAACAAAGCTGACCTCATTGACCATATACAGGCAGTAGGCATTTTGCTCATACATCATATTTGGAGGGTTCGGGAAATCCCACCCAGTCTGGTCAATTGATTAACTCATGATTAAATTGCTTGCTAAGAGCTTGAAGGGAAACGCCACGCCACACTCTCATAACAGTGATGTGATTACTTTATTTGTAGACTGACATTACAGCAGGCAAGCTGCCTTCTTCATGATACTGCAGCTTTTCTGCTGAAATGTCAGCCTATAAATAAAGTAATTGCATCAGAGTTTAGTGTATGACAGTTCCCTCCAGGCTCTTCCTGTTCCTAATAACCAGTGCCTCACCAATATTATATAGGTGATTGTTTTAATTTCGGTCTAAGAATTGCTTGTAAAATGTAATGCATTACCTGAGATAGAATGTAAGCTCTTTGAGCTTCCTCTACCATGACTAAACTTGCATTTATGTAGTCATTTTCACAGCTTTCAAGTTTTACCCGGCTGTGATCATCTGAAACCACAGGCAACTCTTGTTATAACACTCTCATTTTTGCAATCAAAAATAAATGTAACAAATAAAAACGACAACAAATAAAAAATAGTCGACTTTGCACATACACGGGCTGACATCTCTGTATCGGTTCAAATTCCGATTCTGTGGAAGTTTTGCCACTCTGTAGGGGAATTCACCGGCTTGGTTTCGGATTTCCTAATGAAAGAATTAAAGAAAAATATGATCACATAGCGATTAGCGATAGCGTTATGACACAGTGGAGTGGTGATACATAAATTCATGCTTTGTTTAACAACACCACCCTTAAGATAATACATATTGTAAGCAGCATTATGAAATGTAGTATTGTTGCAGAATGACATGCGTTTCCAATGACAGCTGAAATGAGTATTTGTAAGGAACATATTTCAACTGTGTATATGTACATGATCACTGATTAGGAACTATCAGGACTCAGGAGAAAGCTTCACAGTGACAAGATAGTAATCATTATGATGCTGCATGCAGAAACACGAATTTATCTTTCAAGGGTTTTAATATATCTCGTCTAATATTGTGAGAAGGCTGTTCTGGCGGATCTGTAATCGCCTCAAATCCGTCAACTGATTGTGTAATAATAAGGTAATAACACAAACGTAGACAGCAGCTAATATGAAGTTGGGCTGACCGTTTTCTCTGACAGACAGCGATGAGCAAGCACTGCAGTCTAACTAAAACTATTATTCAACAGGCACATGGCAGGGTCACGTCCTACAGTAATAGATTAGAGAAACTCGGATGCTGTATCAACAGCAGACCGTCCTGACTGAGTGCAGCATATCTACTGTAACTGTACTGCATGCCTGTAAAACAACAACAGCAGCTTTTCTCTGGGAAGTCTGGGAAGTCTTGATGACTTCTCAGAAGCTGCAGTTGACGGTGCTTAAACTCTAGGATACGCCTCTGATGTCACAACATCTAGACTCTAGAGGAACTGAACCGCGCCTTCAGCTCTTTAAAAATGACGTCTTTTGAAGCGAAATATATTTTTATTCACTTAAATTAGGTACATTTCGACGCCCTCGAGACGAGTGAGTACTGAAGGCAGGATTCCATGAAGCATTTAATTTGATTTATTATAGCAATTATATTCAAAACAGATCAACAAGGTCACTCGGGCTGCAAATGCAGTGAGCTTGTAGATCGACTATACAACACTTCCGATTGTTCATTACGTCATGGTCTTATCCTTGGTGTGTCTTTTATTAAAAAAGCTAACGTTAGCGGTGTTAGTGCACGTTTTAGCTCATTAGCTACGGAAGTCGGGGTAGCTAACGTGGTCTGCTTCTCGTAAAGTGGCACTGCCAGTCTGCCACTGGGATTTCGTTATTAGTCAAACACAATGCGTTGAAGTCGACCACTCAACCAAATTACTTCCCAAACAGGCTCTAAAGGCGAGCGATCGGCAGAGCTGTACAACGTTAGCTAGCAAGCACGCTAGCAACCAACCAATCGCCATAGAAACACATGAGAGGCCCCGTGTCGCGACTTACATTGTAGAGGTTTTGCCATCGTCCTGACGAATCAATGTCTTCAAATTCTTGTTCCATTTTATTGGATCAGTGCCGCTGGACACCCGCTAGATAATACTCAATTGTTTACAACGCCGTTCGCAAAGTTATTCCGCTCTGACAGCCATCTAAACAGCAGTCAGTCTCTCTAACCCCAGAGATTCCCAGCGGGGAGTCTGGTCAAGCAGAACACTGCACACAAGCCACACATTGCGATGATTTGGGTTGCCAGGTATGTCAGTCTGCAAATAGCTCTACCTATCTCTTAAAGTGTTCAATTCAACACGGTGATCTTATCGATGTCATATTAGTACAAACAACGGCTTAATACTCTAAGGGTATTGATACTTAGCTGGCTAAATGCACACAATCATCTATAATAGTCTCACAAGCTAAGCGTGACTTTCTATCAAATCTGGCATCCCAGGCTGAGGACCACCAAGCGGCAAGCCTAAGCAGAGTTAACAACAACAAAAGTTTATTTTGCTCCTAACACTCTGTAACTTGACGAAGTGTATCTAATTTCGCCCCAAAGATTATTTTCGAGTGATACATGTGAGTATAATGTATATACCGGTATGTATATATACCCCCACTGTATATGTATATTTTCCCTTTTTGCTTCCTTTATGATGAATTCCTGTTCTGTTCTTTAACTAGAAGTGTCTATGTCTCTAAATGTTTTGATAAAATAAACAAGGTGGACCCTGTTGTAAACAAGTGTAATGCTTAATTGGGTCGTCCACTCACAGTTAACAGTCTTTGTATTGAGTTTGTGCTTGAAATGTACTGTAATTCTGCAAACTGTTAATAAATATTTCAATCAATCAATCAAAGTGTGTGTGCAAAACTGTGCATATCTGTGGTAAGTTACTACTGTGCAAGCTGCCTTGGACATGAGTGACGTTAATAGTGTAATGGTAGCGCTGGTGTTATAATTTAAAACATTAACACATTGCATTTGTGTGAACTTTGACCTTTCACCAAACAAATCCCTCAGTAGATCAGTTCACTTTTTCTTTTCAAACCATGTGAGGTCATATTCCATCACTGGCAAATGCATGGTAATGCACCAAATTGGAGAAATCTCACTTCATAATAACCTACACAACTCAACACATTCTCTAAACTTTGACCTTCCACCAAACAAATTCCTCAGTAGGTTAGTTCACGTTTCCGTTTCAAATCATATTATATCACTTTTTTAACCAAATTGGAGAAATATCACTTCACCTAGTTTGAGAATCTGGTATCATGAAACATTGTCATCCCCATGACCCTCTAACCTAGTAGCAAGTCTGAGCCACATGACAGTAATAAATGAACAACTACAACTTCTCTGTAGTGATCAAATTAATTGAGCTCTGTGTATGGTCAATTTGGTCATTCAACATTGTATACATTAATTTAAGTGCCTATACCCCTTAACTCTTTAATTCATGGTATCTGGTTATAGTGACTTTTGGAAAACATAAAAAAGTCATTACTGTATAGTTTCAAGAGATGCATGTATGAAATCTAGAGATTAACTACACTTTTGTATTGAGTACATCGCTTACGACATATTTGAAATCAGGCAGTAAGATGACAACACATTTACTTTATACTAAACAGCAGAATTAAGTCTTGACTAAAGCTGGATATCTCAGAATTTATTCCACAATATCAAATCCAATTTGTATGAAATAAATGATTCACAAATTCACAATTGATCTATGATGGTGTTCAGCTTCGCTTCATACCCTACAATTTCAGCCATGACCATGTCCCTTACCTGTTACTGTTCTAATGAGCCACATACACTATAAATGATGAAGCATGCACGAAGAAAAAACAAATCACCCACTTGTAATGTCAAAAAGTTTATTCCAAGTTCATTCTGATTTTGGGATATTTGCCGTAACACTCCCTCTCATGTTCTACTGCTTAACTGAAAACTGCTGTTTTATCATGGCTTATAGAAAACACAATCCTTTTATTTTCACTAGATGGCAATATTGTGCTCTGGTACAGGCGACTCATCAAATATGTCCCACTGTCAACAAAGACCTGTTTTGTTTGATTGATATTTTTATTTCACAGTGCTACTTTGAGGACGAAACCATGAAAAGCACCAAGACTTGTTTACATCAGGGTTCTCCAGTACAAATATACACTTCTATGAAAAACAGGAAATCATATTAAGAAAGTTTTATTTTTTTTAAAGGGAAAAACGTGTATGGGAAAATGAGGGGGAGTCTACAGGGACCAGTTTTGAATTGCAGCCGTCCATAGGTGCTCTTTGAGAGCGGTTTTGAAGGAGTCTAGGGATTCACATTTCTTAATTGCTGTTGGTATAGGTATAGGGCGTTCCACGGCATAGGAGCGAAATTAATTTAATCCCTTGTTTGAGCCGAATCTGGGTTGCACATGGTTTGTTGAACTCCCTATGGTGTTGTGAGTGTGTTCTTTCTTGACATTAAGGGCGTTTGAGGTGCTGTGGTACCAAGAGGTGCATGCCTAGTCGAAGAAACCTTGTATAAGGGCCCCTGTTATTTATTAAATTATATTAAACCTTTTAAGAGTATGGATTGTATATTTTTTCCAGTCTTATCTGTAATTTCCGTCTGAGCTGACCTTCAAAATATCCTATGCACTACAAATAAAGTCTATTCTATTGATACGTACCACCATCTCCACTTTTCTCTCTGCCTCTCTCCTGGTCCTCCTTCCTTTAGTCCATCCACACATCTGGCGGCTGGCTTCATTCTCCCTCTTGTCTGTTTCCCTCTGAAACACACAAAATTGTGTGTTTAACACCTTTCCCTCCCACAGAAAGTTGTTAAATACTCATATCCGGTCTACAAAGGGCCTATAACAGTACTGTGAAAGCAAGCTGGGAACGACGCAAAAAGTATTTATTTAAAGACCTTATAAGCGTCGTACAAAGCCAACTTGAGTTGTGACAAATCATGACAACAAACACAAATAATTACAAATAATAATAATTATTTGTTCGGCCCGAATAAATGTGTTTGTTGTCATGATTTGTCACAACTCGAGTAGTCTTTGTACGACGCTTAAAAGGTCTTTAAATAAATACTTTTTTAAATGTCTATGAGGAAAATGAACGGGGAATCATTTCCTGGGCCCTGGTAGGGGGCGGGACTGCCACGCTCTATAACAAAGTAAGAGAACAATAAAAGTCAACCTAAACAAAACAGCAGTGGTAATCATTACTAATCTAAAACATTTAGTACAATAACAATACACTGTCCTGTGTTGATTTTGACAGCAAATTGTGATGTAGTTTTAGTCAGTCTGGAAAGTTTTAGTTGACTAAATGCCATAAGATTTTAGTCAACTAAATCTAGAGTTGATTTAGTCAGCTACAATATGATGGTGCTGAAATGCCTGAAATAGCAGATTTACAAGATAAACGTGTCACGCTACAGTTGTGACTGTGAGCTTGTAGATCAGCTATATTCGGGGAACGACATCTGCACACAACCTGTTAGAGCTGCCAAGTTTCAGGAAGAGGCAAGAGTGAGGCTTTAGTGTCCTGAAGCGTTTGACCTTCCTTCCTTCCCTAGAAAAAAATCTAAAAATGAATGAGCATATATTTTTATATGCCACATCAACACATTTGTGGATATACTGTATATACGATAGGCTATATATATTTGCTTAAACTGCAATAGAAAAATGATGGCTAGCATATGATGCTGAATAATATATAATAACCCACTTTTGAATAATAGCATTTAACAAAATGAGTGAAAGAGTTGCACCAGGTGAAGAGACACACTGTGTGTGTGTGTGTGTGTGTGTGTGTGTGTGTGTGTGTGTGTGTGTGTGTGTGTGTGTGTGTGTGTGTGTGTGAGTGTGTGAGAGAGACGCAACTTGGCCTGTTGTAGCGCCACCATGAGGCTGATTTGAAAACTGTCAAGTGGCATTTCTTCCTCAGCCTATAGTGGGAATAGGCATGCACACACACACACACACTGACACACACACACACACACACACACACACACACACACACACACACACACACACGAAACTGTCTGTCAGTATATCTATCCATAGTTTTACTTTTAGTCATATAACCTCGCGTCACCAGGCTTTCCATCAGTTTAGCCGTATAGACCAGAGCTAAGTCTGGATGCAAGAGTACAAAAGGACCCCAATGGAAACCATAGGTGGAAAGTGGAAACATGCCAATTGTACTTACTGTACTTCCCTGTGCCTGTCCATATGTAATGTAGCCTTTTACTCATGAGAGTAAAAGTTCAGTGGAGAAAGAAAGGGCTGTGATGCGCATGCGCACATCTAATATCAGCGCCCGCCAACCACAAAAGCAAGAAGCGACCGACACGTGACAGACAGCTTGCCTACTAGTGAAGCTAAAGCTACTAGTGTTTTAGCAAGAGATCTGGGAGGTGATTGGTGATGCTACATAGCTAGTATATTAGCTACAAACATGTTTGTGGCTCGAAGTATTGCAGCAGATCATAAAGATTTAATCCACGATGTGTCGTATGATTTCCATGGCCGGAGAATGGCAACTTGTTCCAGTGACCAAAGTGTCAAGGTACATTATAAACAACCAGTTGCTAACGTTAGCATTATTAGCATTAGCATGTCAATGTTAATTTGATTTTCTCATGACCATTCTCATCTCAACCACCTGATATAATTCCGTCAATGCCTGGGGAAGTTTTATCCGGCTGATGTATCGTTAACCCTGATGTTAGTCTGCTAGCTAATTAGTAGGCAGCATAACAGGTTACTACTTATGCTTTTTTACAATACTGTAGCTCTGGTCCTTTTATTTATATTATTTCCTGTTTTTCATAGAAGTGTATATTTGGCTTTGTACGTCTTTAAATATTCAGATGAATTGAAAATGGAGGACCCTGGTGTAAACAAGTCTTGGTGCTTTTCATGGTCCTCAAAGTAGCAGTTTTTGTATTGACATGTGCTTTCGTTTGAAATGTACCCATTCAAAACAAGTCTGTGTTGACAGTGTCTCTGTCTAGGGCTTTTTACAGTCTATGGTCTAGGCCTAGGGCAATCGAAAGCCCACTCATTAGTAATTAATTTAAAGGCTTAACAGGCAATCTATATAAAACCTAGATTTGTTCACAAACTGATGGTATAAATTGGTTTCAGTCAACACCATTTAGCAATGTGAAAGAAGAACAGTTTACTTTTAGATTGTGTATTTGTTGGCAGTATAATGGTAGAGCTGAGCACAACCTAGCTCTGGTCCATAGCTCTGCCCACACTTATTTCACTTGCAGCTACTTTCAAAATGACGAGCTCAACAAGATCTACCAACCAAATTACTGTATTATCCCATTTTATGTGTACCTATATGCACTTGAGGAATAGAGGGAAGGGAACTGGTAGGGTTTTTTATTTTTTAATATTTAACTGTATAATGCTACTGATGTCTATGTGGAATACTCCTGAAAACAAAGTATTGCATTGTGGAATATGGGTTTGAGCTGACAGGCACTTTTTGATGTCAATCAATCAAGTCACCTTAATTCAAGTGGCAAATGGCAAAAATACTTGTGGTGGGGGGCTCAGAGTGCGTCCACTAAGGAAAGTAGGATTTCTAATTACACAAGCCGCCTTTGTAATAGTGAGTAGGTAAAACGTTTTTTATATTTATGCCGCAGAGGAGAGGCTGGTCTGGGTTTCATGCGAGGGCTAGAAGCAAAGAGTGGCAGAGCCTTAATGCAACAGCAGCAAAGGGCATTAGTGCTATGGTCGCTGCCCGCACAGAATACAAAACTCTGATGCTGGCATTCAAAGCAACCAAAGGTATGGCTCCCCCATATCTTGCAAGTATGATTGAACCCTACAAACCCTCCCGCGCACTCAGATCAGCTAACGCAGGGAAGCTGGAAGTACCCTCACTAAAAACGCCGCGACAACGCTCCACACGTCCCAAACTCTTCTCCCTTCTGGCTCCAAAACTGTGGAATGCACTTCCCATGGCAGTCAGAACTGCAGCATCACTCCCAATCTTCCGCCGTAGTCTGAAAACCCACCTTTTCAGACTCCATCATGGCCCATAGCACTTACTCTACCCTAGATAGCACTTCTGTAGACTTAGATAGCATTTGAAACAGACTTATAGCATGTTATGTAGACGGCACTAGAATTGCATTGTATATAGTCATAGCACGCCATAGTACATATGTATAGCATTGTAGTATATATGTAAAGTTTATACGTATAAATTTCATTATATAGATATTCCACTGTTACTTTCTTAGCTTACACATGTTTCATGATGAATGTTTTTATGTGATGTATTCCCATGCTTTTGTTCTTGCTTAATGTAAGTCGCTCTGGATTAAGAGCGTCTGCTAAATGCCTAAATTGTAAATTGTAAATTGTCTATGGACCGGAGCTAAGCACAGCCACAGATGTGGATGACAGTCACTTTAACATCTGATCATCTGATTACATCCAGGTATGGGACAAAAGTGAGAATGGAGAGTGGCACTGCACAGCTAGCTGGAAGGTAAACTACAAGCTTCAAATTTCAAATGTTTTAATGCATAGTTTGCCATTTTCTTTGCCTCAGTCAGACTTTGGAATTGACTGATTTGACTCTGACAGTAGTCTTTAATATTTCTGTCCAGACGCACAGTGGCTCTGTGTGGAGAGTGACGTGGGCTCATCCAGAGTTTGGACAGGTGCTGGCGTCCTGTTCCTTCGACAGGACAGCTGCCGTCTGGGAGGAGATAGTAGGAGAATCCAATGATAAACAACGAGGACAGAGCCACTGGGTTAGTATGACTTCTGTTAGCGGATTTGAGTGAAAATCAACCGATAATTGACCTATAGCAAAGCCCCTCCCCAAACTGCTATGGTTCAATCACAGCTAAGCATAACATGGGTTAGATAAACCTCTCCACCAATAGTTTTCCTATATGATAAAAATGTTGAAAAAATAAATGTCACACACTTATTTTTCCAGTGCATATGGCAGGCCTTGTTGACGGATTTGGAAGAGATTTTGAAGGTCTGGTTCAAAAAATGAACCAGTATTTAATGTGTAAAATCCATGATATTTACATTGGCATGAATGAGCCCGGCTGTCTAAGTGGGAGAGGGCAGGGCTTAGCTAAAGTTGAATTCCCAGTAGGTTACTTATCAAGCCGATCTTATCGGTCTACTGAACATGATGGGAGCCTACTGAGAACGACAAGCCTCCTCATACCCTCACCTAAACATAACTGCAAGCACGTAGCAGCACGGTCCCAAACTTAACGCATGTTCGCCAACCTTAATCCGGTCAGTTTCGTTTTATAAATGCCAATCGCAACCAGTATGCTCCCAGACTACATGCAGTAGGTCGATAAGATCGGCTTTATAAGTAACCTACTGGGAATTATCCGTTGATAACATTCGAAGCGGGTGCTTCTGTATCCTCTTAAAGCTGCATTGGTCACAGCAGGCCATTTACCTATCCATAAAGATTTGTTATTTCAATTTTTTCCTTTCCGAGAACGATTCCGTTAGATCTGATACCAGCGTGTGCCGTGTAATAAAATAAATCACACTTGTGTGAAGTGAGGGGCACTCTTATCATAGATCAAACATCTAGTGGGGTCAAATAATTACAAATGGATCCTTACAGGTCTGTATCTCGAGTCGGAGTGTACAAATGGAACTCTTGAAATTAAAACCTTTGAGAACCACTCATCTAGGAATAAATAAAAACTCCAATAACACGTTGCAGCTACAAGAATACAAATAATGTAAATAGTACAGTAAGAGCACATGTAACATCAACTGATGAAGCATTCAAAATATTGTAAATGAAATCTGTGATAAATTACATGGTATTGGATTGGCATATAGACTAATATTTAGCCGATATCAGAATTTTGGGCAGTATCTGTATCGGCAGCTTTTCCTGTATGGGTATTAACAACAAAAAAAAGGTGCTGAACTCCGTTTAGTTTCAACAGTGATCAGATTCAACTGTCGGCCACATGATACAATCTGAGTTGATTTAATACAAAACTAGAAAATGTACTGAGACGAGAGTACATGTACAGTATGTTATTGTATTTGCCCGAGTCGTTTACATTTAAGTTAATTTGCTTGGTCTAATCCAAAAATCTCACACTTTTTTCTTTTTTTTTCCAGATAAAGAGGACCACATTGGTGGACAGTAGAACATCAGTGACTGATGTGAAGTTTGCACCCAAACACATGGGCCTCATGTTGACCACATGCTCTGCAGATGGAGTTGTGAGGATCTATGAAGCTCCTGATGTGATGAACCTGAGCCAGTGGTCCCTGCAGCATGAGATCTCCTGCAAACTGAGCTGCAGCTGCATCTCTTGGAACCCCTCTAGGTTAGACCTTTTATATACGTACAGTGCACTATAGATTAGATCAGCGGTCCCCACACTTTTTTGGCCGCACACCACTTGGCCGCACCCAGGGGGGCAGTCAGACGGATATTTTGTGAAGCCACTAAGGAAATGATGGCCACTAATGGCCTGTTGTGGCGCTGTCACTGGACCCAGAAAAACCCATAGCCCCATAGAAGTCCATGTATTTTGGCCCAACTTCACATAGACTGTATTACCTTAATAAACATGGTCATGAATACTTTTTGCTTCCAGTCACTAGTTTAAAGTCTCATTTCTAATGTCATAATATTCTTTTTGGAAAATTATGGTCCCATTTATAAAAAAAAAGACCATAAAGTCGCGCATGTTCTGAGGGGCGTGGCTACCGTAACCGTTACAGTCTATGAACGGGATCCCCCACCCACTCGAGTCAAAATAAAAACCAACGAAGAAGAAGGGGGAAGTCCCGCCTCGTTGTCTGGGCCAGCCAATGGGCCAGCTGGCCTGAACTGGGCCAAAACGGATCTAGAAAGATGGCGACTTCCATTGCAAGGACTGACAGGCTTCATTTTACGTTCACGTTAGACCCGCGGAACGCTTTGTCCATATTTTTTACAGTCTATGGCCGCACCCCACAACACTATAAGTCTCGTTGTATTTGGCTGAAAATAATGCATTTTTTAATATGATTAATGCAAATTATCAAAGAATGTCACTGCACTGAGACATGCAGCTGCTGTATAGACACGCAGCTGCTCTATACATTTCGTTACAACGGTGGTTTACCGGATTTTGCTGTTTGTGCTAATAAAACAACACCATAAAACCACCATTACCCTTTTCATGACACACACCCCCTAGACTACGCACCACAGTTTGGGAACCCCTGGATTAGATGTATTGGAAAGTGTTTGAGATGTTAAAGATGAGTTGAATTATAAAATATGATTTTCAGACTTTTTCTTGGCCATAAAATAGATATATAATTAACAATAGATGGATGCCAACTATGCCAAGTCCCTAAAAGTCCAATCTCACTGACTTCCTGTAGAACAATAATCACACCTGTGTGAAGTGAGGGGCGCTAATATATTAAAGTCTAACTCATGTTGCTATGATTAGGTGATGTAATTGTGATGTAAAATAAACGGTGACAAAACAAACATTAAATTATCTTTATTGTTAATGGCATTTAATGTTTGTTAGGGACAAGATGACATAAATTTTCCCTTCATTGTCGACGTTTTTAAAACCAACAACATTAAACCTGTATATAGGAAAAATGTAATTAAATCAGTTTTTATCATAGCGCAGTGTTACTCCACACTTACCCGATTCATTATGGACAACAGGGCTGCTTCTTTGTTGTGAATTTAGCAATGCACAGTATTTCCCAGCCCTAGTTCTAGAGTTCAATCAAACTTGAGAGCTGGATTATATTTTCTATCAATTTGTGGGAAAATCACCAGTGACTGGTATACTTTCCGTCCAATAACTAATGGTACCCAGCAGTAGTTTTTAACTCTAGCCACCTGGAAACTAACTAATTTTGTCGATACACAGGAACCGAGACGTGAACCAGATGTAAACAAAGGCTGTGTGGGGGTTGATCATATTTTCTTTCCTGTTAAATTATACAATGAGAGGGAGTGAAGATGGCAACCCTTCATTGAATATTTTAATAGGTGCACGCTAACCCCTCCTACATAATGGATAGCACAATAGAAAATTGGAAAGAAAGAAAAGGAACTGAAAGAAAAGGAACTGAGTGTTTTTTCTTTATTTTATTTTTTATTATTTAAAAAAGAATGTCTAACTTACTTAATTCACAACATGTTTGAAGTTTGAGAGCAAGAGTGTTTGTCCTGTTGTCTGTTTTGTTTGTCTGTTCACACTTGTCATTGTTTAACAGTTTTTTGTTTTTTCATGTTTATCAGACTTATGTCTTTTTTATTATACTGTATGTGGAACATTTACATTGCCTGTTTTTTTCATTTTTATTTAACTGAATTACTTATTATCATTGTCTAAATCTGAAATTGTCATACAAAAATGCCTAATAAAAACAGTATTAAAAAAAGAATTATACAATGAGTGACTGCTCTGGGAAATTTAGATTAAATGTTGTTTTTTTTTTTTTATTACACCACCACACAGCTCTCGTGCCCATGCACCAATGATTGCAGTGGGGAGTGATGACAGCAATGTAACATATGGTGGGAAGGTTCAGATATACGAGTACAATGAGAACACAAGGTGAGTTAAGAGTTTCACTCAAGTTCTACAAGTAAATACTACCAATCTGTTTGTTGAAATATTAAAAACGTACTTTATCTCCCACTATCTTTAAAAAGGAAATATGCTAAAGCTGAGACACTGGTGACGGTTACTGATGCTGTGCATGACATTGCATTTGCTCCAAACCTGGGAAGATCTTTTCACGTGCTCGCCATCGCAACCAAAGATGTCAGAATCTTCAAGCTGGTGCCTCTGAGGTAGGCTTACTCAGTTGGTTGACTTGTGTCTGGTGGCCAGTTATGTGTGTGGACTGCCTGATTAAAAACCAGCAGCTGCTGTCACTAGAAACTCAAATGTCATGAACTTGCTGCTCTATGCCATTGGCAGTTGTGTTTCACAACTAAACGTGGAAAGACCTATGCACATGCTCTGATGTAAATAACTAATTGTTTTCCTTCATTTCTGAAGATTAAATAACTAATTCCTAATTCCTGAATCCACCTGACAGAAAGGAGAGCACTTCTACAGGGCCCACAAAGTTTGAGGTACAGATTGTGGCTCAGTTTGACAACCATAACTCCCAGGTGTGGCGAGTGAGCTGGAACATCACCAGCACCTTATTGGCCTCCTCTGGTGATGACGGCTGTGTACGCCTCTGGAAAGGTGAGCATAATGATTGACAGTTGTTCATTGTGGCTGCTGATTCATTTTTATTTTCAGATAAAATTAAGATTCCTCAAAATACAACAAATGGCATTGAATGAGCATCTTTTCCCCATTCAAAGAAACTTAATGTAGTGGATGTGTCACTGTCATTACCTAGTGTTTTTATTACTTTTGCCCAACACAGTTAGCTTATTGGGCAAAGCAATAAGCATATTTAATTAAGATGCTCTGCTATTCAGACTACCACTGTCTCTCATTCTGCAGCAAACTACATGGACAACTGGAAGTGCACAGGCATCCTGAAGGGAGATGGCAGTCCTTTGAGTGGTTCCTCTGGTCAGCCAACCGCCATGAGCACCGTACTGGGCTCTTCCGTTCAGACCTCCCAGAATGTTCTGAATGGGACGTCTGCAGGAAGGTAGGTGGTGTGGTACGCCTGACGCCACTCACCCAACTCAACCAGCAAAGCTGATGTCTCACAATGCCTCACACTGACTGGGACTTGATACAGCCGCTCACTGACAACTATTGGGCCCAAACTGACCCAAGGCTGCACTCATGCAAAGAGCTTGGCTTCTGACTTTCACCAAACAGGCTGTCACCACAAGAGCTGGTGTTCCCTAATCTCACTCTTTTATGTTTTTCTACCATTGCATGTTACAGCGTAAGGTTCAATCCATTTGGTAATTTTAATGTCATTGTTCTGGACTATCAATTTTGTAAATGTAAACTTTGGAAAAGGATGAACAGTAGTTTTGTAGATGTGAATATAGAAATTACTAGAGTATCTAGCCAATGCTAAAATATTGACATCACATATAAACTACATTGCTTTCATTTACATTTTGACTAAACGTAAATGGGCATCACCTTAACCAACCGTTGCCAAACTCTTTGCCGAGTGGAAGAGTGTAATTGGAATCCTATTAACTGACTGCAATAACAGACAAGGAGGACGGAATGAATGCACAAAGTATGAATGTATAAATGGTCATTCATTAGTAGCGATGTATGAAAATGTAATTGAGAGATGTTAAACTAAATTGTGGATAGCTCACAATTTGTATAAAAGTAATGGCATGCATGTAGACAGGATTTATCCTTCAGACAATGAGAATTAAGCTGAAGTTTGTGGCTGTTTTATTTTTTTGATTCAAGCTAAACACCCTTGTGACTTAAGTATGAATGAATGCATCTCACATTCCCTTGCTTGCGGTGCTTGGAATTTACACTGCTCTGCTAAGCAGGATAACTAAAGACTGGGCATTGTTTATTTTTTGTTTTGAGGTTAAATTGATTGCTTTATCCTATTGATATCAACATTGCAACTAAATATACATTTGAAAAAAATGTACTGTAAATGTAAAAAGAAATGTAATATTACTTTGTATAAAGGTGTTCTTGAATAATATCTGCTTGAATTGGTGTTGATTGGAATAATGTGTTATTTTACCGCTTGTTGCATGCACAGGATTGGCAAGAGAAATCCCTATGCCCCTCCCCTGCGGCACCTGACCTCTCCGAAGATATACCAGCATTCTGCATCTTTCTACTAATAATGCCTTCTCTGTATCAGCATGTGCCATTTGTCCTAATGGATTAGAAATGCAAGACCTTGGGTGATGCACACTTTCTACCTGGAGGAGAAGGAGAGGGTATCTTAGCATGAGTGCGGCATGGTTTTGTGCTTTACAGCTGTGAATTTTGTAACAGTTCTTCATATAAACAGCACTTGACCCCTGAAAATAAATCTCACTTATGTCACATTAACTGCTCTCTGTTCAACATGCATCAACAAGTCTTTATTTCCTGTTCTTGGAACATACATTTATCATATAACACTCTTTCAATGTATAATTCCCCTACACTAATTTCCATCTTGCCTCTGTATTACTATGATGGCATTTTCATTTCCCCCTGTCCATGTGTGTCTGTTCTTTCTTGTCACCCATCCCATTGTTACCCCAGGTATTTCTTTCCACCACTGGATCCGCCCAGAGCTGGGTCCAGGTATGGTCTCCTGCTGCCTCCTCCTTCCCTCATAGAGCACTGTGACACTGAGCCCATGCAACCTCAGCAACAGACACCTCTGCACAAACTCTATTCTAGAGCATTGTTACCCTTACCAGAGGCTGAAGGGCAGTGACATTTTCTTTCCCCCAATGTTTTACATTTTCTTGGGTGGGGACATGCAACTCATGTTTTAGTTTGGTGAATATTCCTTCTTTATTTCTTTTTTTACTGTTTATTATACTATGGTGTTTGGTGCACAAAGGTAAACAAGCAATAGCAATACTATGTATGTATAATATTTAGAAGGGAGAACCCTTATACATGCACACAGATTCTATACAAGTATTTTAATACTGGTCTGAGAGAACAGACTGCACCTTTAAATACTATACAGCTTTGTATTCCAATTTCCAATGTTCTGTGTGTGCCCATGATTATTTAATTTAATAATAAAATAAATGACAGGAACATTGGATTTCCAGAAATCTTGATGGTTGAGTCGTCAGTGTGTTTAAAGGAGAATTCCATACTAGAAGATGGAGAGCTCTGGTGGACACTGGACACCCTATGCCCCTCGGTGGGGTAAAGAGGATTTAGCCAAGTAAGTCATACTAGAAGGCTTTCTTACCTTTATTTGTAGTTGTTACGTCCCCACCAAAGAGGTCAAGGTGTTATTTTGTGCAAAAGCTCATTATTGGCCATTTCTCCTACCATAAGCCCTCAATGAATTACATTGAATTGAATGGGGCTATGGGGTGTTGTGCTAATTCGCTTATTTCCATCGCTCAATTTTTATTTATTTATATATATATCCTCTCTTCATAATGTAAATGGTATCCCAAGTTGCACACTACTACTTATTTCGATAGAAATAAGTGAATTAGCACAAAAACCCAACTCCCTTTGAGGGCTTATGGTAGGAGAAATAGCCAATAATGCACTTTTACACAAAATAACACCTGGACCTCTGGTAGGGACGTAACGACTACAAATAAAGGTAATGCCTTATAGTATGGAATTCTTCTTTAATAATAGTAATGTTACATTCTCAATAATCTGGTTAGATTAGAGAGGTCATGAAAGATTTTCTATATAATGGGAGATACTGATGGATATAAAAATAGGATCCATCTTTTATCATGATAACTTTGAAAGGACTGTATAATTAAGAAAACATTGTTAATATCTATAACTTCAATAGCTTAGCAGGGAGACCAATTAATTTAGTAGGTATAAAGTCAATTTACATAGAGAATGTGCTACATGGTTCAGATAATAGTATTTACATCAATATAATTTAGAATAATCAATTGTTGATTCCAAAATAACCCGAAGCTGAACTGAACTTCCGAACTGAACTCCGGACCTGAACTCCTCTTCACAGTATTTGTTCCAGGCTAAATACTGCAGATCACGTCAGATTTGTTGATATAATGTTCATTGGCTCTAGATGTTTCATGTCCGCAATGTCAGATGACAAGACCAGTGTTGGCGCTCTTTCATTAGTGCAACGCCTAGATGATGAGGATGGCGTAGCGACACAGAGTTCATCTTCCTTGGTTCAGTCATTGAAGTCAGGTTGCCCTGGCGTTGCCAGGCAACCTGCAGATAACTTTCCCTGCACTAAACTTTCGGCAGAGAAAGAACGCTCCCTGACTCAGTGAGCAGCTATCTCACTCGGCCAAGGTCATATGCATGTAGACTCAAACCATAATAGACACTTCATTATTGCACGTTTGTGGCTGGTGGCAGACAACATGGAGACTGAATAAGGAGTCAACAAGATATTAAATGGGACAGATGAAAACATATTTTGGCCATAACAATGGATGACATGACATTTAGGATGATTAGGAACAACGCTGTATAAACAGGCCACGAGTAAAATGATGATATGGAGCATAAGGTGACAATATGAATGATCCGGCCTGGGTCAAAGTTCAGGAGAATATGGGAATATGAGACATTGACCACTGGACATTAGTTTGTAAACAGATAAGACCCATTTTATCTATCAGATACAACACACGTCTCACCTATTATCAGTGCACAATGGACATTATAGTCCAGATGAGTCAGATATCATGTGAGCTTTATTATTAGTTCAATAACTATTAATAAAGCTCACATGATATCATCTGACTAAGCTTTTGTGAATGACCGACTATAACCATGTGAAGCAGCTACTGTTGGGCAACGTCCATTAATAGCACCTGATTCAGAATCACACTGATGTATTTGAAGATGGCTTTAAGCCAAAATTCCTTTGATGCTTTCTGCCTGGGTGGAAGACATGCACCACATAATACAGTTGTAGGCATGGAATCATTATGTAGGGTAGGGGTCATAATTTAAGCACTGACTGAACTCTGGGGAGGAAACTGGTTATTTTACATGGGCACTTATTTGTTCAAACAAGAAAAAACAATCATGCTATTTGTATTTCCACTTCCACAAATTGCTCAGATTTGACATCTAGTGCAAAAATGTAATTTCCTTCAGTGGGCAGCTCAGCTGCCTGCTATTTAAGTAGTCCTACAGCTGCCCAGCAAAACACGTTATAGCCTACAAGAACTCTGTCCACTTGACTAGCATCCATCACACTTTTTACATGACTTGGTGATAACATATTTATCAAAGACTGGGCCCTATTTTCGTCAGTGCTAAACTCCTTATCCCTAAACATCTTTGCCTTTTTTACTATTTTGATTTTTTTAAATAGTTCAAATGCAAGCTCACAACGTGTTGATGTAGATCGGCTAGTTGAACAATTTTAATGTTTTTCAAAATAGTTAAAAAGGCAAAGGGGTTTAGCACTGACGACAATTTAGGGGCCCCCTGTGTGTGTGTGTGTGTGTGTGTGTGTGTGTGTGTGTGTGTGTGTGTGTGTTTGATTGATTGATTTACAGAATTACAGTAGGCCTACATTTCAAACACAACTTAATACAAAAAATTGTTAACTGTGAGATGACGACCAATAAAGCACTAGACTTGTTTACAAGAGGGTCCACTTTGTTCAATTCATCATAACATTTAGAGACATACAAATATACACTTCTAAATAGCGAAAAAACAGGAAATCATCATAAAAGAGGTAAAAGGGGAAATACAGTGAGTGAGGGGAAAACGGGGTGGGTGCAGGATTCAGATTTTACGGGGCCTGCAGTTTCAAATTGCATCCATCCGTAGGTGCCCTTTGAGAGCGGTTTTGAAGGAGTCAAGGGATTCGCATGTCTTAATGACCGTTGGTAGTGCGGTCCACATTGTGTGTGTGTGTGTGTGTGTGTGTGTGTGTGTGTGTGTGTGTGTGTAAAGCAGGTATATCTGATGGACTATAACGATCTTGTTCATCCATTCATGTCGTGTCGTGTGTGTCCCTAGGCTCATTGGCTCCTTGATAATCAATGAAATGAATGTTTTCGATGTTTTCAAATCGGTCCAGGGCGGACCCTACCGGGCAAAGTGCAGCAGAGTGACAGTGACGATAACCCATAGTCATTCAGAACGCCCTTCCCTTCAGTGTGTTTGCCCAATCAAGACTGTATACAAAGCTACCACAAGTCCCGCCTACACGAAGTGACGCTCGCGCGGGCTTCCTGTGGGATATCTTGACTTGAACACTGCGTGAGATTCCTCAAACTAATGCATCGTTTGGTTTGTTTGTAATGAGATTTTTATGGACAAGAATCATGTAGCAGCATCCGAATGAACGAGGAGTAACCCAACCTGGTTTCCTTCAACTAATATTAGGCTAGCCGCTAAACTCTGGATCGAAGGTGACTGAAGCCTCCATCTCAACTCTTAAGATTGAGTGAGTTGAACTCAACGCACGACTTTTACATTACATTTGTAGTGGATTGGAGGCAATGTTCTTGTCTTTGGTCATTACTGAAGGTTTGCAATCCGCCTTTTGTAAATGGAACCCATGTGTTTGTATCTCATTGTACTCTTAAGTAGAGGCTCAATGACTATGGGAAATCACGATTCAGGAATTTGCTTTGTGAGTTTGGCAACATCAATTGTTTTTAGCTGTTAGCTTTCTGTTAGCCAATTTGCTAGACAGCAGGGTACATAACAATGTTCGTCATGGTTTCTCACATTCATGTATATTAAGGGTTTTTTGTCAAGGTTGACACCATAATACCGTTAGTGTGAGTTTCACAGTGACTGTTGTGGACTGGTGCATTAGAAAGTAAGCGTTTACAGAATTTGATAACACTTAAGACAGTGGTTTTACATTCTCTCTGTGCATCGTTGAAACGTATTTTGTTATGCTGTGCCATCCTACTCCTCATTCTGCAGTGCTCCTAATGATGTTCTCATGAAGTCAACTTGAGCCACTGCACAGCTGGCTTTCTCCCGTCCATTTCACACCATGGCAGACAGTTTTTGCAACTTGCAGGATGAGGGATTCCCCAGCTTCCTACTAGACAACTCTGTGTTTAGGATCGGCCGTGCCACACTGGGGAATGTGACATTGGGCTCTGGCCCAGGCCTTCCAGTAGCTGCCTCTACAGTGGCTAAAATTAGAGATGGGGCTGACAACAGGTGGGTCCATGTTCACTGGCTTGGAGGGATTTGGGTTGTAGTCACTACTACTCATGTTGTGTTTAAACTTTGTCACTTGCTCAAACATCAGCCAACCTGACTAGTTGGAAGCTAACAATACAATTCATATTAACAAAAGTTGTGTCTTGCATACACAGTAGTAACTGGCAACATGAGAGCACTATTATAAAAAAAAGTGTACAACTCAAGCTTTATTTTGTCCACATGCTAACTAATGAGAGAGGTGTAGTTGGCATTGATCAGCTGATTTTGAATTTCCCATGAATGAAGAGTGAAGGAAAAAAGGCCATGTAAGTGGTCAGTACTTGCAGCAGCCCTAGTTGCTGAACGGCTGTGTGTCTATTTAGAACTAACCCCTGTTTCTGTTGTACAGAGGGGCGGTCACTGAGAATTCATATCTGGAGGGAGGTCAGATGTCAGCCATTGGAGATCAGGCAAAGTTTGCACTCAGTTTCAAAGATGATTTGTGAGTATCTAAATGGTCTTTTGCCTGTTCTGCATGCTTTACGCCAGGGGGCAGGGGTGGGCAACTTTGATGGGGAGAGCCACATTATTTCCGAACTCATTCCAGGGGGCCACATTGCATTTTATTGGATGATTCAAAAGTAGAAATGTAATTTAATTTCAAATGCATTTTGTTAAAGTTATGTTAACTTTATGAACTTAAATACAAATACAGTGGACTTAAAAAAGGTTATGTGCAAATTGTGCATGCATGGCAAAGTGAGTCTAACATTTAATGCAATCAGATAGGACTTTTCTATTTGGATGTCAAGGCCAGAAAGTAGATTTTTGCCACTCAGTACTGGCGTTCCTGCATAACCTCTGGGTATGATGATGCCACACGCATACCCTCAATTCTATACAAATGTAATATTTGTCATTAAACTAAATACCGCTACTTGTATAGACTGAACTTCACTGAAGTAATTCAAGTCGGTCATGTTTGGTATTGGAACAGCTGAAATCAATATTATATCAGTATTCCGAAGGTGTGGGCCGCATCTGGCCCATGCCTACAGTCTTTGCAGCTTCATCCATTTATTTTCACTATAATTTCCATTTCTTCCCCCTGATCATGCTGCTCTTCTAAACTATCTTTTCTGCAGGGAGGATGCAAATGAATTCTTAGCAGCCCATCGTATCTCAAACATGTTGGTGAACGTTGACCTGGATGAGAGTGAGTCCAGAGTCAAAGGGCCCTCTATGCTGGGCCCTCTTCCCACACAGACAGGCCTGCTCTCTGGGAGGCCCACAGAACATGGTAAGAAATGGTCCTGTAGAGCTCAGCAGTTAGACCAAGGCAATAACTCTGCTAGAGTTCTCCTGGAGCTCTCCCTACCTGATCTCACTTATGCTGTTGGCTGCTGTGGATAAAAGTAATTGCGAACGCAGTGATTGCGAACGCACTGAGCACTAACTATGAGACCTAGCAGAACATGTCTGTCTGTGTGCGCGCGCACACACACACACACACACACACACACACACACACACACACACAAAAAACTTAACTTAACTAAGAAAAAACTTTAAAAAAAAACGTACAAAGAAAAACACATGCACGCACACATACACACACTAAAAAATTACTTAAAAAAACGTAACTTCAAAAACCTTAACTTCAAAAAGAAATCTTAAACACTTAAATTACAATTACATGTAATTTAATCGAATTGTTATGGCAATTTACGAGCTGCGTTCGCTTCCCGCGTTCGTGCGTCTTACATAATAGAGTACTTTTTGAGCAAGATGTCTGACTGATCTTAGCCATCCCTGTTATATGTCATAGAGAGCTAATGTTTTTTTTTTAGACGTGAATAAAACAGTTGGTATTTTCTCTGCCAGATATCTCAACTGGGCTGCTGACATTCGCCAAGTTTGGATATAAGGATGTAACAGAAAATAAGGTACCACATGATTTTCTAAATGTTTTCATACAGGTTCATTAGGTATTTAATTACAATAAAAGGCTAGTTGACGACATACAGTACTATAAATGGATACATTTATTTTTTCGAGGTGTATTTGTGTTACTGCGGCATCCTAAAACATTACCAAACGAGAACAAATGACATACTGGGTCATACAACGCAATGTCCTCCTAAGGCAAGCAGAGGACATGGTTTACGATGCAAAGAATGTCCTCTGCTTGCCTTTTACCGACCCTTAGGAGCAGTAGCTCCCATAAAGGTCAAGTGTCTTGTTAACCCATTTAGGCCTGACAAAAGTCTAAATCATGACAATTTTCGGAAAGATTTGAAGCACATTTTAACGATTTTTCAAAAATAGAAGACTTACAAGTTCATAGTGCGCCACTCGGTGGTCTCAGAAGTCTGAATTAACTATCAATGTTCTTTTGTCTGATTCATGTTGAATCCTTCAAGTCAACCATTTCTCCCAACGGTTGTTAAACCTTAAAAGTTAAAACCTTTCAAGAAGCAAAAGTGAGATGTTGTCCCATATAGACCAATGTTGAGGAAAATGTTCCCAGTATGTTTCATTCATGCTTTCTCTCCCTGGTGCAATCTATGCAGGCCAAGACTGTGCCCGCCACAACTGAGGATGACAGTCCAGAGAGTGACGGTGCAGACGGCAACCATTTAAGTGGCAGTGTTTCAAGCTTCCTGGCCAATGAGAAACTCATGTCTTTTGATAGCATAAACAGTGACCTCACAGGTACCCCCACCCAACTTAACATTTTGAGGGGTGCTAGCCCCTCCTATGCCCATCTTTGTTTGTGTGAATCATAGCAATGATTTGATTGGTTTGATTGCTCAGCCAATCAATTGCTTGATTGCTCAGCTAATCAAACCATCGCTATGGGGTGCTCAAAGTACCTATTGAGGACAGAAAAGTGAACACGCAAATGAGTGATTGGCTGGAATGATGATAAGAGCTACTCTCACTTTTATTTTTTCATTTTATTTGAATGAGTGACAAATTTCACTACTCAAAATATGTTTAATGGCTCTGCACAGCTACTAAATTACATGGCTTTGAATTCTTAAATCATACTTGACTGTAGAATGGACTCAATGGAGACTGGAGAGTACTACTAGACGTACTTCAAGTATTTTGAGAAGACGTAGATGTGGAGAACATTATTGAGAGTGCTAGGTTAAAGAACGTGGCTTCATCTACAGATATTAACCCACTTGTGTGTTTGGTCCACAGATGATGACATTGACGTGAACAATCTGCATGACGAGCTGGACCTGTACTCTAATAAGCTACTCCCTCCTGCCATGCAGAGAGGGAGAGTGGAAGGACAGGAGATTCCTGCTGCAGTAAGCACTTTGCCAACAAATTAATGTACATTATTTACTCAGTGTTTACTCACTTTATTCAGTTTTTCTCTGAATGAGAAAATATGTTGATTTTCTGTCTTCATTGGTTTGTAGGGACTACCGGCATTCTCTGATGCTGCTGCCTCAAACCTACGCTTTGCAGAACCAGAGAAGAACAGATACCAGTTCCTCGATGACTATGATCAGGTGATCAGACATACATGGTCATTCGCTAGTTCTTCACTGTAACTTTCACAGCTATATAATTCTGTGTGTTGTCACTCCAGGAGGACTTCCAGATGCCTGATGTGCGGCTGGCCGCAACGGGCATGGATTCATGTCCTGCCAGTGATGAGGAGGACACCGAAGATGAACTGGAGGTGGCCAGGAGGAACAGCCAGGCTCCCAGGACTAGATTGCTGCTGCCAAGCACCTCCAGACAGCTGGTGAGAGTTTAGAAATGCATGGTGTATATATATATATATATACCATATATATGGTATATACTATATGGTGGTGTAGTAGGGCCGACTGGTATAGGAGAAAATGATTATTGCACATGCGGAACACATCAGTCATGTTTACAAGAAATAGCAGTGCTGGGCAATACCAGATATTGATGAGTGCGAGGCATTTCAAATTGAGCAGCAGCATGAAAGATTTCCCTTGGTGTACATTGACTATTGAATGATGTATTGTTGTTTCTACATCTGCACAGAATCAGAATACCTTATGTAGGAGGTTTGCTGTGGTTTATCACATAATGTGTATTGTGTAATGTAATATGTATAAGTAAATTGGTGGTATTGACATACAGTTTCATTGTTTGGAGCAGGTTGGGGAGAGTAACCGTCCCAGTTTTAGACCGGGTTTGGAGGGAGGCAGTTCTGATGACGAGCCTTCCAGTGGCCGCGGAAGCCGATCTCAGACTGGGATTGAACACAGACGGTCTGCCGAAGGCCAGGTGGTCATCCCCCCTGTCACAGGTAAACGGCATACAGAGTTACCCTCCAGCCTCCGTTATTATCTCAGAATAGGTTACGTCTCTGAAGTCATCTATTGGTTTCCGGCAGGCTTACTCAGAAACCAATAAACATTTTCTGGAAAGTTTTAGAAACATGGAACTGGCTGACTTCCCATAAAGAGAAAGGAGGGGGGGGGGGACGACGACACGTGTGAAGTGAGGGGGCGCTCTTTTCGTCATGCATCACATTCCATGCTCAACCAATCAAACATCACAAATGTAATTCCGGTCAATCACAATTTGCGCCCTCACTTTTGTCTTCAATGTTTGTGTTTACACCGACCCTCAAAGCTGTACATAGCTAGCATCCCTCAAAAAACAATCATCTGCTATGTTCTCAGGAAATGCCTTTAACTTTTTTGATAGTGGATACAATATTGTGAAAAGGGTGACACGTTTTCAGTACTTATTTATTATTGGGAAGAACAATAATGGGGCTTATCTTACTAACAGACATCTCAACATGTAGCCGGGCAAGGAATCAACCTAGGGACTTTGTTTCAAGGAATCAACCTAGGGACTTTGTTTCCCAGGCGGCCTCAAACCATTTAGCTATGGCCGCCCCACCGGGTAACAGGCTTGATTCCCCTACATACCGGTAATATTACATGCAAAGGCAGACATTACGACCATTAATGTCTTTTGGGATATTTAAGTTATTTGAGATTAAGCAGACATTAAATAAGGCCAGTTCTGAAGATGGCACTTAGAAGAGCATTTATCGTCAACATCAAGTAAACGGGGAGCCTTCGTTCAGCATCTTTATTAGAAATGCTGTACGTCGTGCATTGGGACTCTTGGATTAAAAAGAAAAAAAGTAATCCTGTGATCTCATGGATGAACAACAGCATCACAAGGCAACATGTGATTTCTAACCCTTAGCACCTGTTTGTGTTTTTGTCATTGTACATCTGTAACATCAGGAGACGGAGGAGGCGGGGATGGGAGCAGTGGGAGTGAGGACAGCGGGAACGACGGAGGGGTGTCAACCCTCCCTTACGCTCCAGCTGCCACTCAGTCCACCTATGATGTCCTGCGGGCGCTAGGGATTGTGGGTAGTAGTGGTGTTGGAGAAGACGAGGCTAGTGATCCGAACACCCTGGCAGGACTTGGAAGAAATGGCTTCTCCAGACACACTGAGGTAGCGAGAGATGCTCTAATCAACACTATTGCTAAATATCCTAGTCTTGCCTTGAATCTCTGCATGAATCCCTGATTCATGCAGGGATTTATAATATTGAACAGTTCAATACACACTTGTTATTTTCAGCAATTAAAGTTTGTATTGCTACTTTAAATGCATTTTATACTATACTACTGAAATGGCACCGTTTCTATATCCCGTGAGTAAATCCAATAGTGTCGTTCGCTGTTGTTTCTTTTTGTCTACTTCTTTGGTGAGTGCGATATTAGATTAATATATGATATCAATAGCCTACTGTTTTCTTTCTTGACTCTGTGGAGGTTCTAGCAAGGAAACTATTTGCACATGCTGATTTTTGTGGGGCTCTTAGGGCATTTTAAGGGGGTTTAGCAGTAGTGTATATGAGAATGACCTGATTGCCAAAATGTCTGGCTGCTAGTATTTTTCTAAAGTGTGTGTGTGTGTGTGTGTGTGTGTGTGTGTGTGTGTGTGATTGTGGATGGTTTCAGATGGGAGACCGCGTGGGTCCCGTAGGAACAGGAGAGATCAGTTCCCCCCTGGGGGCCTTAGGGGGATCTTATAGAATGTCTCAAGTCAACTGGAGCATGACCTTGGACAGACAGGAGGTCCTGGTGGGTGCTGCTGTAAGACAGGGCTATAACTACCCTAACCCTGTCTTGTCAAGAGTAGAAGCAAATGTTGGCGGAGGTCCACCCACCCTAAGTTTTCAACAATGCACCACGAGAATGCAGTGGGCATGTGTGCAGATTTTGTCATCATTAACGTTCTTTGACTAGATCATATTGTGTAGACAATAACTTATGACATTTTGCCAAATGAAAATGACCACTGGTCCTAATTCTTCCCAGGATGCCATGGGCGGTACACAAGGTGGACCTGCTACAGAGGCAGCGTTGGATTGGAGTGTTGCGGGACACTGGAGATCTCAGGACACGGCCAATGCAACAGTTGGCCACCTGCAGGCCACACAGAGTAGCTTCCACCTCTCCAAGGTACAATACGAAAGGACATGAAGCACATGGCAATGGAATTGTTTACAGTCCCATCCATACATATCCAATCATGAAAATGTTATATTAGTGTAGAATGTAGATACAGGTGTAACCTGCAATTACAGATTTCTGACCACTAGAGAGCAGCAAATGGTAACTTCATCCTTTGTATGTGTATGAACTGTCTTGGTTATGTGAGCGATTGGCTCACATAACTAATGCATCATAATAGTTGAGGGAGGAAGTGTTGGTTTGTCTGGACTGAGGACACCTTACCTTTATACACTGGTTATGTTCACTCCTATCAAGAGGATGTTGCAGTGAGTCACCAACATCCAAATATGGAGATTATACTCTAACCTCTTCAGTAACCATGGCGATCTAATGTGAACAACCCTGGAAAAGCCTTTTTAACATGACCCGCATGCAAGTTTTAGAATAACTACACTCCTCCGCTTACTACTGCTCAGAGCATGCTTTGACTTCCCATTCATCCAATTTGCGTTTGCGATCTGCTTGTATTAAACCGCATTAAACTCACCCAACATTGCAGCTCTAGGCCAAGCTTGAATCACCTGCACAGAATTTCTTGACAGAAAGTAGTAATGTCTATGGTGGATTTTTATAAAACAAAAGCTCTGCAGATTGAAAGGGGATAATTCAAGCTTGGCCTAGAGCTGCAATGTTGGTGAATTTAACGTTGTTTCATACAAGCAGATCGCAAACGCAAATTGGATGAGGGGAGTCAATGGAGGGTATAGCAACTCTAGATTCATCCCATTATAAAAAGTCTAGAGTTGCAAATTGCAGCTAGCTTTGAACCTGCCCATTATTCACATTGAAATTCTGAGTAGAAGGGGTGGGATATTATGTAACTTGCTTGCAATGACCATTGCCATGCTCAATTATGATATTTGGATAATTTTACTTCAATGCTTTAAACGTTGTGCTACCTACTGTCCCTAAGGTGCAGCCTCCTGACTATTATGATGATGATAGTGAAGCTGAAGGCACCAGGCTTTCCCTAGGGTTAAGGGGGGGACCTTGTGGTGATGCCAGAGCGGCTGCGCCGTCAGGCAACACCAGTGAGGACGAGAACAACCTCCTATCCACCTCCCTGGAGCCCAAATATTTCTCACAGAGCTTCCACCAGGAACCAGAGGATTCTGATGATGGCTGGAACCACTGTCCAGAAAACCTGGAACAGGAGTTTCAGCAAGGTCGGAGAGCAATGTTTCTGGTGTGGTTTTAAAAGTAGTTGTAGGTAGTATTAGACATTTTTCTCCTTGGAAGTCCTTGCTCTATATCAGTGTTTGTTTTTCGTCAGGCATGACGATAACGTAAATGACGACGTCAACGGCCCTTTTTTCAGGACTAATATCTGACTTTACGAAATAAACAAAGGATTCAGGACGAGACTAACGCTGACGAGCTAAACAGCTCTCTTGGTTGATTAAAATATGACAAAGACATGTGAGTTTCTAACTATCATTTTGCTGGGATCCCCTGGAACTCCCTCAAGGACCCCAGGGGGACCCCCCGACCACACTGTGGGAACCACTGGCCTACTGTTCAGTCATCATAAAATACAGTCATCATAAAATTTAAGATATGATTGTAATACGGACGGTCAAAAAATAAATACATCTTTTATTTTTGACTAAAACTGGACTGAAACCCTTTGGTGTTTTCGCCGACTAAAACTAGACTAAAACTATCAAGGATGGAAATTACTAAAATGTGACTAAAACTAATGAAGCATTTCGTCCAAATGACTAAGACTGACTAAAACTAATAAGCATTTCGTCAAAAAGACTACGAGTGTTGCTCTACTATACTACATAAATGTAAGCACGAACAACACTGGTTGCCTAGAAGCAACTTCACTAAAACACTATTTATAGGTAGATTTTCAGAAGCAACTTCACTAAAACACTATTTATAGGTAGGTTTTCAGGTCTACATTTTGGTTAAGTCCTGATATAGGAATGTTGTTTACATGAGTGTGAAGTCACTGCATTGCGCATCTCTTCTCTCTAGGTGCCACTCAAAGTGTGGTGTACCAAAATGAAGAGGGGAAGTGGGTGACGGACTTGGCCTACTACTCTTCCTTTCAGAAGGAATTTGATGGCAATGTACCAGAGGATGCTGGCCAGAGCGAGGACTTTGTTCCTGGATGTAAGCACCAGTTTTTGATTGTGGGGCCTCTGGATTATTTTTTCTATCCTCAGTTATTTTTAGGGGTGCTAGCTCCTCCTACTTTATATTCAGCTATTGATGTAAAATGGATTTTCGTCTTGCAGACATTAAATTCCCATTGACAATGAATGGAGAATTTACGTCATGTGTCTGAGCAAATCGTCTATTTTCGTCCTACACAAACGTTAAATTCCCATTGACAATTCATGGAGAATATATGTCATATGTGTCTGAGCAAATCGACATGTTACATCATACATAGCATAAATTCGATACGAAAAAGACACGTTTAAAAAAAAAACATAGTATCGTGATTAAAAGATAATAACATAAGTTGACAAATTCATTAATGAAGTATATTCACTTTTCATTGGATGATGTACATAGACAAGAGAGCCCCTCACTTCACACGGGTGTGATTATTTTATTTTTTTAAACTACTACCGGTATAAACATTTACTGACACTAATTGCATCTCATATACAGGTAATGCCCTTGAGAAGATCATTGAAGACCAAGAGAAGTTTGAGAAAGAGAACCAGTTTATGCAGGTTCGTTAGCCGCTTTTACTGGAACTCTTGCATGCTTACTGCAAACTCCAGTACATGGCTTTTTATTGTGTGAATATTGCAATTGTCCCTTTCCTTCAGGAGGAGCAGATAGAAGCAGCCAGTGGTAGTCAGACTATAGCGGACACCTCCTGGAGGCTGCCCACCAACAGCCATGTCCTGATGAGGGCCTCCCAGGTGTCGTCTGAGTTCGATAGGGGGAACCAGAGCTATTTGCGTCTCTCCTTAGGGGAGTTCTTCGGTCAACGTTCTGAGGCCATGGGCTGTCTCGGAAATGGCAGTGATGAAGACGGGGTCAAAAGGGTCAGTTGAACTCTCTTCTCCTGGTTGATGCTGGAATAACAATTTGCTCTTTCTCAGTCTGTCCTCTTCCATAGCACAAGTTGGCTGTCCATGATTGTGGACAGTTTAAAAATCACACTTGTGTGAAGTGAGTGACTCCTTTTATCATGCTGACCATGTATGATGATGGCCTGAAAGTTTGTATAGAATAAATAGTTCCGTACAACAATTGCTCCAGAGTAGGCTGGTGTGTAGTACTCTTATCTGGTGGTGGGTGTGCATACATGAAATTATAAAATCTGCACACCAGAATGTTGCTCCCATCGTGGATATTTTTATTGGTATTTGGTAACGTTTGTAAGCAAGCAGATGAAATGCACAATATATTATTGTGCTTTGGATTTTATAAGGGGGCACATCTGTATGAATAATTGAGTCATCAGGAATTTGTTGCCGTATGTGTGTTTTCTCTGGTCCTATTTTGAGCTATTATCTTGAGCTAGTGGGTCATAAATAGTTGTGAAGAGGACAACTATGATCGGTAAAACATTTTTTTATTTCTCTCTCCAGCCCTCCTTTGGGTACATAATCACATCTCCGGAGAAAAGGGAACCATTTCCTCTGATCCGTCCTTCAGAGTTGTCTTCCAGAGACGCCACCTTTGAATTGAGTGAAGCAGACAAAACTCTGAAACATGGTGTGTTCACATTTGTTTACTACTACATCATTTTACAGTTGTGTTATTCCTCAGATTACTTTACAGGTGTGTTGTCGTTATGAAAGTAATACTTCAGATTTGAATGTTCATCTTTAATACATAAAATGCTGGCATTTTGACCGTATAATTCAATTTCCTTTCCTAACAGAGGACCTGGATAAGACAATTGAAGCACCAGGTGATCGAATGTCACCTAAAGGTGATACTGATCCAGAACCTTGCGACAAAACGAAGGTACCTCAAACAGTAGTGGCAACATTCCAAAAACAAAACGGAATGTCACCGAAAGTCCTTGTTGACTCCCAGTAATGGACAATAAATACTGTTGTGTTAAAATCAGGATCTGATCTACAGTACCGTGCTTATTTCAACTTGTAGGACCGCTCGGGACCCAGTGTGGTGCCAGATGACTCTGGGGCCTCGGGTTTGGCTAATGAGAGCTACGTCTCCCCCAACGACACCAACAGCAACCTGTTGCTGAGTATCAGCACCATCGCCTCAGCCATCGCCGACGCCTCTATCAGTGCAGACCCGTCTCATCTGGCCGCCATGATCCTGGAGCTGTCCAAGAGGAGCAGAGCCAACAACCAGCCCAGGCCTGCTGGAGCTGCAGACCAAGCCACCACACTTCAAAATGTGAGTTATCTTAACAAAATCAGTCCTTGGGTGACTGTACTGTTTTATGTAATGTTAGATTTTTTTAAATTGCAATACATTATTTAGTTAAGCAAGACTGAGATGAATTAATTGGTTATGGATCTATAATCTGTATCGGAGCTGTCCTTACATCTTGACCCTTAAAACAGATCTTATGATGGAAATCTGAACGGTCACGTTTTGCCTCTACTCTGTCTATCCAGGCTTGCTCTCAACTGGACCGGAGTGCCCTGCTGGACACACTACAGAGAAGCATGTGTGCTGGCGAGCTCAGTGCCTTTGACATAGAGAAGTACCTGAGAATGTCTGAGTCTAGCAGTAGTAACAGTGGTGATGCCTCAGTCGCACACACCACGTTTGATCTAAGTAGCTGGGCTGACAACCTCAACAAGTCTCACAGGAGGTCTCAGGGTGGATCTCTTCTTGAGGAGAATGCCCAGCAAGCGGAAGATCATCTGAAACAAGGTTCCTTGAATAGGAAAGGTGAGGAGAGAGATGGTAAAGGAGAGACAAAAGACGCCAACTGCACTACAACACACCAGTCGGGATCTGGTCCAAATGCATTGTCTTCAGGTAGTAAAAGTGAAAGGAGAAGCTCTATTCCTCGGCCTAAGGCGAGCTGCATACCGACACTACGGTCCGGTGCGGCTAGAAGGTCTGTGGGCTCGGGGCAGCCCTCCATTGTTAAGCCTTCTGCAGCTGCTGCAAAAACTGACGAAAGGACTCCGAGCACCTCAAACAGGAACTCGATAGAAAACCGAGGCAAATTAGTATGCAACAACACTCGGTCTTCCTTACAAACTGTGGAGCATACTAAGGACAACCATGTAATTTCTTCTCCTGGTGAACTGGGAACCTCTCCTAACATGAGGAAAGGGCAGTTGGGCCTGCAAAAAACCACCACTCCCCCTACCCAGAGGGTGAGGGTTACAGGCCAGCAGCAGAAAGACAATCCTAGCCTTACTCCAGAGAAGAAACATTCACTCAGGAGTGCTGTAGGTGTTTTGTCATCACAAATCTCTGTGGAGAAACACGTCGACTTCTCTTGCCAAACCCCCCAAGCACATACTCAATTTGGTGAGTTGGTTGCTGCATTGCATAACCTTTGCATGTCATTTCTGGCTTTGGTATAGACTGTTAAGTGAAATGTGAGCCTATGTCAACATCTGATCCGCTGTTAAAACCACTAGCATGTGGTAGGTTCAAAGTACACTTACATTTATCTGAACCGCTACTGTATGGAACGGTACAGTGGGGACTGATGAAATAATCGTTTAAGATTAGATCTTGTAGTGTGTGTGTGTGATGCTACCAGATTTCCACATCGTTAAGATTAAAAAATTATATATACATATATCCGGTAGTGAGTCCAGCTAACCTATTTAGACCTGGAACACCTATACGTTGTTATACCTTTCATGTCAGGTGCTGCTGTCTGACAGAAAACGTATCTCCACATTAATCTCAAAATCTGTCATCTCCTTCTGGGTACAGGCTTTAGTTCCGACATACTATTGATCCGAAACCTCAATCCCTAACCTAACCATAACCGCAAGCACAGGAGCAGTGCATGTCGGACCATCGCATTTTCGCATTGCATGTCCCCACGCTTCGGACCTTTGGTGTGTCGGATCTGCGTGTGCGCCCCCCTCCTTCTAGGATAACGGTTATGCTCATTGCTCACTGACTGATCATTAACATCACTTGTCTTTGTTCACTAGAAGTGTTTAAGAGTTCTTCCGTGCCCTCTGCAGTTGGTGTGGAGGAGACCCATCGTAACTTCAGACCGTCCACCTCTCCTCTGACCCACTCCTCTCCTAGTCAGACATCCTTCCCCAGTGCTGATGGGTACGGCATTCACATAATCTCTTACATGAAAGCAATCTGTTCATGTTCAACTACAAATATATCAAATTAAGGATTTGATCAAGATGTATGCTACATGAGTGTGTACAAATTTGTATTGACTAGACCTGCCATCATGACTACTCACATGGATTAAAGTTCTCAGTCTTAAAGGAGAATTCCATGCTAGAATGCTTTCTTACCTTTCTTTGTAGTTGTTACGTCCCCACCAAAGAGGTCCAGGTGTTTTTTTGTGCAAAAACTCCTTATTGGCTATTTTCCCTACCATAAGCCCTCAATGAATTGCATTGCACTGAATGGGAATTGAATGGGGCTATGGGGTGTTATGCTAATTTGCTTATTTCCATCGAAAGAAGTAGTAAAGTGTGCCGCTTGGGATATTATTTACATTATGAAGAGAGGATATATACAAAGAAATTATAATTTTGAGCGATGGAAATAAGCGAATTAGCACAACACCCCGTAGCCCCATTCAATTCACATTCAATTCAATGCAATTCATGTAGGGCTCATGGTAGGGGAAATAGCCAATAAGGAGCTTTTGCACAAAATAACACCTGGACCTCTTTGGTGGGGACGTAACAACTACAAAGAAAGGTAAGAAAGCCTTTTAGTATGGAATTCTCCTTTAACGACTGATTTCAGTCATTGGGATTCCACGGCAGCCCAGTATGTCTTCTATAGACTAATTCAGAAACGGGTCTCATGGTCGCAGCTTACGTATTTCCTGTAGGCGGAGCCTACATAGCTGCAGTTTAAACCCGCAGAGTGACTGATGGTATTCAGGTCTGAATGCAGCTTTACCGTTTACAGAAAGCAGTAATGAGTAATGCATATGAAGTCTGCCTCAAACACTCTTTTACCTGCTTTTTACTAACATTACAGAACACCGGGATGAACCTGTGTAGTTTATGGCTGCTCCAACAGTAGTGTCAACATTAAAAAGTAAAAGAAAAAAACGGAATGTCAAAATATCCACCACGGTGGCTGAGACCAGATCCATATAGTAATGGTTGAGACGAAGCAGTGAAAGGTCCTGAAAGATACATAACGTCAGTCTTACCCAGTACCCAATCTTTCTGTTTTATGAACACAAGGCTGCTGTACTTTATACCTCATACTTTAAATGCTTAGTATCTCTGGTCTCAGCCACCGCGGTGGATATTTTGACATTCCGTTTTGTTTTTGGAATGTTGCCACTACTGTTTGAGCAGCCATGAACTACACAGGTTCATCCCGATGTTCTGGGCATCTTTGTAATGTTAGTGTTAAAAAGCAGGTATAGTAAAAGAGTAATGTTTGAGGCAGACTAACATCAGTTACTCTACCATTCACTGTAGTAGAAGAGGTACAGGTTTAAACCGATGCGACCATGAGACCCGTTTCTGAATTTGTCTATAGAAGCATCTCTTGTGCTGACAATAGCCGATCTACAAGCTTCACAACACGCCGCATCTTTTTTTTTTGATATTTTCTTTATCTTTATTCCATGTACGGTACTCATGATGTGTGGCATTCCCTTCCTGTGGTGTTCTCTTACCAGGACGGTGTCATCGCCCCCTTCCAGTGCAGGTCTGGCAGACGGACAGCAGGGCTGTGAGCTCTCCCCACAGTCCACCTCCGAGCTCTCCCCACAGTCCACCTGCTCTAGTCCCGGCCTCAGCAGGCTCACATACATCTCAATGAATGACAGCACTGTTATACCCACACCGGAGAGGAGAAAGGTAAAATAATATGGGTGATAACATACCAGCTGCCTTAAATTGTCATTAAATATGACTAATCAATATTCTATGTCTCCTTATGACCTGCTCACCTACAGCCATCAGGCATTAGGCATTGCCATTGGCTGTCAGCCATCAAAGGAATGCTTCCTTTGAAAACACTGCCTGCATTGAGTTCAGGTTGCACTGCGTCAAGCAAAGAAAAATAACTGAGCAGATTCTATTCTCAACGGTTGCATTCTCAGTGTTTCACCCACACATTTGATTGAAATAGACAAAGTTGGTATTCATTGTTTTCTGACGTATAACCTCAAGTAAAAATGTCATATCCATTTGAAGTTTATTTATGTGATGTTTTAGCTATGAGAGGGTATAAACTAACTGGACATAAAGGAGGGCAGAGGGAGGGCAGACATGCAAGACATGACTGGAGCTGGATTCAAACTGGAGTCCTAGTGACTCACATGGAGCATGTGGTTAGTGCACTAACTGGCTGCACTACCAGGCACCCTAATATACAGTATAATCTGACATGATCACAATTAAACCTATGAACTGAAGTTCATAAGCTATTCATTTATACAACTTATACTCTATATTAAAAAAATCACACCTGTGTGAAGTGAGGGACGCTAATATAGTAAAGTCTAACTCATGTTGATTAGGCCATCTGGGCCATGTCTCCTTTAGCATTAAAAGCTGTGGTGTTTAGCATGAAAAGCTGCAGTGTGTTGTCAAACTGCATCACCACTGTCACAATTTTACATCGTAAATTAATTCAAGCCTTTGATGATCGCCTCCATTTCCTTCTTTTCTACAGAATAACTACACCATGGAATTGAGCACCACTATTATCAGGGCTAGTCCAACACCTCCAGTGGATCCAGAAGCACAATCCAACCTGGATATCCCCAGTCCGTCCAAAAGCCTCGACCAGCTACAACCTCACCAGTCTAAAAGTCTTGACCCTCTACCACCACACACGTGTAAAAGCCCAGAACCGCTGCGCAGCGGCTCGGCTCTCAGCTGCAGTCGTAGCCAGAGTGAATGTAACTGTCATTGTAGTGGGACTGGAACCAGCAACCTCCAACAAGCGTGCGTTCACCACAAGCACCTCACTGAGCCTGGTGTTCGACAGCTGACTAAAGTCGATTCGGGCTACTCCAGCAATCTCAACATCCAGCAGCCTGGCAGCACCGTAGCCCCTCAGAGTTCCCAGCAGTGGGGGGCTGCCGGCTCAATCTCAACCCAGGCGAGTGAAGTGTACCCTGGAGGTGGCTTTGGCATGCCTCCCTCCTACTCCTCAGAGGACCTGCGTTATGTGCCCATTCCTAGCTTTAAGCCCCAGGGTGCCAACATGGTCGACCTGCCCCACCATGGAGCCGTGCAGTCTCTCCTCACAGGCCACTCTCTGTTCGGGTCCCAGCTGGCACAACAGTATTTGGGATCTGAAGCTCTGTTACATCCTGGGGCTTACCAAGTGGGAGCAGCGGGGAACGGTCTCTACAGTGTGCCCACTTCAGGTTTGTCCACGTTCCGTTTCCATTTTTGTCATGAGTAATGGCAAATTGTTCTACCAGAAATGGGACACGAAGGTGAAACTGGGTAATTGGAATATAATAAATGTTGTTGCTTGTTTTCTACTAAAGGCATGCGTTCCGGCGAACCTTCTCTGGGGCATCTGCACACCACCTCTGGGCCTGGTGGGTACCACCAGCTCCATAGACCTCATCAGAACCACCTGGACCTAGGCATGATGGGGAAACCTTACAGTCAGCATGGTGTCGGACCATGGATGACTGGAGGTCTTGAAGAACTTAAAGGTAGAAATAGACAGTCTTGGTAATTATACAGCAAAGTCGGAATGAAAACACAATTTTGTGAACGTCTCAATCTGAAGTAGGATTTTTTTTTTTACTTTTTACTTCAATATTTTTCTCACGCAAACCTCTATTACATTTTGTAATTGTCTCCACCAGGCCAAAGGCATGGGGAGAGCGTATGTTATGCACTCGTCTGTGTGTGTGTGTGTGTGTGTGTGTGTGTGTGTGTGTCCGTCCATCCGTGTACAGCTAATATCCGGCACTGTTTGCCCGGTTGATGCCAAACTGTGCAGTGTGCACTGTGCACACACACTCCCTGGATGCCAAAAACGAACCTCTGCCCCAAATTTTCCACAACGGCCTGTTATAGCGCCACCATGAGGCAGACTTTTGCAAAACACATTTCTGTAGATTACTCGTACACATTTTATCCACACATCATGCAAGTTGGTACACACAATCTCTATAGTCATGTGATCAACATGGATCTGTCCGCTTCCCCATATTCCATCCACGATGGCTAAGATTGTCTTCCAAAGTTTGCAGGATTGCTCCGTTTTCAACAATGTCTCAAATCTTAACACGGCGTGCGATTTCCGTGCAATTATTTTCTAGTTACATTTTGTCTTTTGCATCTTAGCAGGGGTAATAATCATCTTTCATATTCATTTTACTCTTTGGTGTTTGAAATTGCATCAAGGTTAGGAGTTACAATTCAAAGACAATTTTTACAAGTTCTACACTACCTGGTGTCAGCTCTACACCTCTCCTCTGACCTGTTGTCATGTCCTCAGGCCAGGTGGTTGTACCAGAGGAGCTGCGCTTCCCTCATGCCTGCTGTGTGGGCATCGCCTCCCAGACCTCCCTGAGTCTTTTCAACCCCTCTGAGCGATGGCAGCAGGTCTCCATAACTGTCACTAGCCTGGCCATTGATGGAGAAAAGGTAAGCAGTCACAGCTCACAGGTGTTTTTAGTGAATTGTAAAAATGAATGCCTTCGGAAATTATTTTGTGCAGCGTGAAAGATTTAGAAGAATTTTCATTTAAATTGAAAAGGCAAATCTTGGTCACATTTAGCTATATAACATCAGATTAGAACTACTATTTGGAACGCAATGATCTGTTTAATCATGATAACTCGCCGATAACTAGCAACATAATACATTTGGTATAAATTGGATGAATCTTTAATCACTGGAAACCATTTTAGAACGTAAGCAGTGATACAATCAAGGCTGTGATGATGCAGTATCGTATACCACATCAGGTGTTTAAGTTAGTACAATTGTTTAAGGTACTACACTTTTAATTATGCCAACAACATCCATAGATGGTGATCAAGATGTACCTGTCCTGTACCATGGCCTCGTTTATTATTGGTTAAATGGGAGGAGTTCTTTCATTTTTCCTGAAGATCAAATAGTTTCATTTCTAAAGGTTACCGTTTCCCGTGTCTGGAAACCAGGAATAAGGTGGCATCAGCTATAAAATACAGTAAAATATTTTCTCCTCACTATAATGGGCTAAACTGTGTTTAGCTTCACCTTTCAATATCACACAGACATGATATATTGTAAACATTGACAAAAAAACATACTAAACTCAAATGGTGCAGAATGTGTTTGATTATTCTAACCTTTTTTCAAACCTTTATACTGAAACACTTCCAATTTCTCCGTTCGGTGAACCAGAAAGCACTTACAATGGAGATTCCTTCATTCAGAACTATCTACATTTCACTCAACGACCCAGCTTCGATCTGTTTTTAAGTGGGCCCAGTCTCACAACTTCACTAAAACGGTTTGAGTTCAAACACAGAACATTAAACGGTAAAACTCCATGACAATCCCTCCAGGTGGACAGCTTGCCTTATCAGTGGCTGATGGTGAAGAACAAGACGATCATTGGCCCAAAGAGCACAGAGGAGCAGAAGGTGTTGTTCATACCGCCCCAGGCCGGTGTCTACCAATGTGTCCTCAGTGTCTCCTCCTGGCCCGCCTCGGCCGACTCGGAGGTCGCCGCGAGGGCCGAAGTCTTCGCCAAAAGGGTGGTGCTTGTTGCTGTGGCTGAGAACCCTGCACTAGAGGTGAGTGACCTGTGGTTCTGGTTGTGGAGCATATTATTTTGATTGAATAGTTTGTTTCTGTTTTTTACATTTATGTGACAGATTACAGTCAAACACTCAGCACCAAAACAATGTCCTTGCGGTCATAATGACAAAATTCAATATCTCAAAGATATTGAATTGATTGATTTATGGAGATGGACTCTTTGTTACCAAATTATCTTTTTTTTAAACAAAAAAATATATTGTATAATATATGTTCTTGATCCTCATCCACGAGGCAAATATATGTATTCAGGTCTGAACGCAGCTTTACTGTTTACAGAAAGCAGTAATGAGTAATGCATATAAATATATTCCTCCAGAACATTTTTGACTCATGGCTTGATAAATAACTGTTACATTTGACTTTATATTGCATCTAATCTAAAATAAAACAATTTATCAGGTTGATGTTGGTAAATCTGGGTGTTTGGACTTCGGGGACCTGTCGGGTGGCAGTGCCAAATCCCTTCGTCTAAAGCTTCTCAACAGGACTCATGCCACCGTGCCCATCCGCCTGGTAATCAGTGCAGTAAGTGAATACAATGTTTACCATGCAAAACTGTAGTGTAAAAAAGCAGCCGCCAGGTTCTTAAGTGTTCGTTGCTGACGTGAGCACCATTACAAAGACAAAGTAGGTTGTGCATGTGTAAAATGTGTATTGGTTTGGTATCTAATTGTTCCATCCCTCATGTCTTTAGAATGCCACAGCCTGGCGATGCTTCACCTTCTCCAAGGACCCTTTGGCCATGACAGCTGAGGGGACGGTCCAGGCAAGTCACATGACCCAGCAGTCCTCCCCATCTGTGCTGAACCATGTGATGCATGCCAGCTATGGAGAGGTGAGCATAGCCCAAGGCCGCCACGGTTAGGAACTTTTACTTGACTTGATTGTCGCTCAAATGATTGTGATTAACTAACAACTTTAATTGCGTTTCTGTCGTTGAACATTAAGAATTAAATTTTCATTCTGTTCTGACACTTGTCTGACACAATTATATTTTGCTATTACCAGAGTTGTGGTTGACCAATCAGAGCCCACTATTCATAGGGAGACATTTTTGCTGTGACATTGCAATCACTCTCTGTAGAGATGAGCGGTCAAGTGTTTTGCCTCTGTGCCACCCAAATGCCACAGGTTTTTACTTCCTAAGTGATCAGCTACATTTTTTTCTAGAATCAGTTTTTGATTAACAACTGCTATATGACTGAGATTTGACTAACAATATTTGGGTGAAAATGAGTGACGGGTTTGTCCGTTAAAATACTCACACAGGCCACCTAGTTGGTGTTTATTTAGCTTGTATAGATGGTGAAACCTTTAACACAGGACTGCTGTCATTCACTTTTCCCAGAATCCGGAGAGCTTTCTGGTTTGGGTTCACTTCAGGGCACCTCAGAAGTATGCCACATCTTCAGGTAATGTCCTATATCCCACAGTCTCTGACTTTGAATACAGTCCATACTTTGCACATTTCAACCAAAGGGATGCATGATTCAATGACACAATTTCACATGTCAGTTGATGCCATATGTGTAGTCTCTTAAATATATGAGTGGTGCAACCACCCCAAGGAACAGCTTTGTCCGTGTTCACCTTCACTTATGTGTTCACCTATATGACTATGAGCATCATACTCAAATGACTTCCACTCAGGAGAACTGGGGCCGGCTGATGAATACAGCGCTCGTGTGGACATTGAGGTGGACTGTCCAGGTCCAAGTCATGTGATCAGGAGTATTCCACTCAGAGCCAGGTCTGGGACTGCGAGGGTCCATGCTCCTAAAGACCTACAGGTAAATTAATTTAGAGACCGCATGCTCTAAGTGTTTGTCCAATATGCACATTTGTGCCATGATCATCATCATTATACTTTTTGTTTCACTGCTTTGCAACTATAATGGACTAGTTTTTTGCAGATTTATTTGAAGGAAGATAATATCCAAAGTCCAGAACTACTCTCTGGTTAACCCATTTAGACCCGAGGCCCATTCTAAAAACGCCTCTTGAATCAGTTTCCTGAAATACTTCACATTTGTATTGAAAAAATTTAATAATTTTGTTGCTAACAGTTTCTTTACATAACTGTGTGTAAAGAATCAAACACTGCTGCAAGACTTCTGACACAACTATTTTGGCTGGATTTGCATTGAACAAATTAAATAACTGTAATAACATACTGTAAAAGGCCCTGATTGGGGTAGATCCATCCCAATAACTGAAATACTCTGGTCTTATACTCTAGCAAGGTTCTTAAATCATGTATTTAATTGTTTATTTTAATATACAAACGGCTATGTAAATAATATGTAAATGTGTAAATATGTGTAAATATGTAAAATGGTTTGCTTTTTGTTAAATTGTGAACTTTTTGTTACTTTAAACTTTAAACCTACTTGTTAAATTTGTCATGACCCATACTGTGGTGATAATGAACTGCTTGACTGCCTCTCTATTTATTTTGTCTAGACTGTCAGCCTCTCTGCTCCGGTGGGTAAAACTAGTCAACAGACTCTGCCATTAAAGAATGCAGGCAACATTGACGTGCAGTTAAGACTCAAGGTAATTCTGACCTTTGCTTTTCTTATTAGATGTGGGATTTGGGTAAGCCAGCGTGGCATTTTGCTACCCATTGTGCCACCTGCTGTGGGATGGTTTATTGGAAATGTATCTCTTGTGTGTTATCTATTGTTGTCTTCCTCTCTCACTCCGTCTTGTGGTTCCCTCTTGATTATCTCTTATCTGTCTTGTGGTTCCCTCTTGATTATCTCATATCTGTCTTGTGGTTCCCTCTTAATTATCTCTTATCTGTCTTGTGGTTCCCTCTTGATTATCTCTTATCCGTCTTGTGGTTCCCTCTTAATTATCTCTTATCTGTCTTGTGGTTCCCTCTTAATTATCTCTTATCTGTCTTGTGGTTCCCTCTTGATTATCTCTTATCCGTCTTGTGGTTCCCTCTTGATTATCTCTTATCTGTCTTGTGGTTCCCTCTTGATTATCTCTTATCTGTCTTGTGGTTCCCTCTTAATTATCTCTTATCTGTCTTGTGGTTCCCTCTTGATTATCTCTTATCCGTCTTGTGGTTCCCTCTTGATTATCTCTTATCTGTCTTGTGGTTCCCTCTTGATTATCTCTTATCCGTCTTGTGGTTCCCTCTTGATTATCTCTTATCTGTCTTGTGGTTCCCTCTTGATTATCTCTTATCTGTCTTGTGGTTCCCTCTTGATTATCTCTTATCTGTCTTGTGGTTCCCTCTTAATTATCTCTTATCCGTCTTGCGGTTCCCTAATTTTCCATTCTGCTTGCTTGCTTCCTTCTAACTCTTTATCCATCTCTCCCCCCCCCCCCTTGTATCCCTTTCTCTTTCTGTTCTTCCCTCTCTCAACCCCTTTTTTCTATGATCTTTTTCTTTGGCGCCACAGAGCAGTGATGCTGAGGAGTGTTTTTTGGTGACTCCTGATGAGCTGTTTCTGAGAGCGGGAGAGGAGCAGTGCATTGTGGTCACCTTTACAGCACAGCGCAGCAGGAAACATGAGAGGTACACCAATTCTCATGTAGTTAGCACACCTAAACCTAACCTTAACCAATGACTAGTCTAAACTGTGTGTGTGTGTGTGTGTGTGTGTGTGTGTGTGTGTGTGTGACACATATGTATAGATTTCAGTTTATGGCCTTTGAACATGAATTGAGACTGCCTTCTTGTCTTATGTTTCTACTGTAGCCTGCTCACTATTTTGGTGCTACCATCCGGCCCTCAGTATGAAGTATCTCTGACAGGAGAGGTGATGATGGAGGACTATGAGAAGCCTGCCCAGGTTTCTGCCCCTACCTCGGTCCCTGGTTTAACTGGAGACATACTCCCCATCCTCTCCAACAAACAGTTTATGGCCTGGGGAGGTGTCACTCTGGGAAGAGCTGTGTATGTATATTTTTGTGTTCGTTCATTTTTTTGTATTTTAGGTTTGACCAGTTCCTGTTCATTGCTTTTCTCATGTGCTGGTTAGAGACGGCATAATCCCAGAAGGCTGCTGCCGTTATGTTGTCTGATGTTATGATTTGTAACACTCGCAAATACTGTAAAGATATATTAATTATTCATCGGAAAACTATCAATAAAACCCAGAGCCTGGTGGTCTGCTTCCATTCCATTAGAGGTTTCTAATATTATTCATGAGAAGGGACTAACGGGGATCTATGGGGCATGTTTTGTTCTCACAAGCCATTTCAAGATAATCCGCCATTTATTTCTACTCATTGAAGATTAGTAGTGTACAGAAAGCCATGGAAAAATAAAATCAACATCTTACATGCTGCATGGGTCCTGCAAGGGTTTAAACGGATCCATCCATGATTTGATCCCCATGCTACTTGTGAGAATAAGATGACAACAGGATTCTCAGAGCACCTCCGTTTTGGAATCTTTGGTTAGGTGATTATCTCTTGTGCATAACTGTAAGCTTGGAACTGTCTCTGTCTCTCAGGCAACAGAAGCTGGTGCTGAGGAACAACTCTCCAAACGCCACACAGCAGCTCCGTCTGATGATCCGAGGTCAGGACCAAGACTGTTACCAGGTAAATGCCTGTTCATGTATTTATTTTTTATAGATTTATCATTCTTCTCTTAATGACTATGCATGCATTTATGGTTAATCTTTGCTTCATTAAGAGAAGAACGATAACTAGATAAAGTGCCCCTCGGGGCACAGGTCTCCACCAGGCCAGGTCAGGTTGTGGCCTCCTGGTGGCGCAATAATAGGCCAATGTGAAAAGGGTGCCATTGTTTTCTTACGCCTGGGATGGCAATTGGATGATTTTAGTTTAGGCATTTTGTTCCAAAAATGTGTTTCGCAAAAATCCACCTGTTGTTGGCGCTATAACAGGCCAATGTGAAAAGGGTGGGATATATTCCTCAGCCTAGTAGGAAAGTCAGTGAAAGATTTAACGTAAATTGCACGCTGCGTTCATGATTTGAGGCTTTTTGTTCAAAACTTTGAAAGCCAATGTTGGCCAATTCGGATGGAATATGAAATATCGTACAGATCCGTCTTAAACACATGACTATAGAGTAACGATTTGCAGGATTCTTGGACCGAATCTCGAGGACTAATATATTAAAAAAACGTTTTTCAAAAGTTGTCCTCCTGGTGGCGCTAGAACAGGCCGTTCTGGAAAATTTGGGGCAGAGCAGAGGTTCGTTGGCATCCAGGGAGTGTGTGTGCAGAATTTGGCATCGACCGGGTTAACTGTGCCGGAGATTAGCTGTACACGGACACTCGGACGGAGTGCAAAACTCTCAATACTCAATACTCTCTCCCCATGCCTTCGGCCTGGTGGAGACAAATATATAAAAATTAAATGCATGAATATAATATGATACATTATGTTCAAATTGGAGAGCGATCCCAGTGGGTCAAACTAAGATGATGCATATTGCATACTGCATTAAATGTGTTCTGATCCAACTCTTTAAGTCTTTCTTTCTCTGCACATCTATTACCAGTGGTAGTATTAATGGTAGAAACATAATTAAATTTATATTTTGGCCACACTCATCTATTGTATTGATGCCAAATGAGCAATATGCAATAAATGAAGACTATAATTCTCATTACTTAACTGATACACCAACTAAATGGAAAAAGCGGCACTCCAAAATAAAAGATGCAAGACTGGCTCGGATGCAATTTCTCATGTTTATTTGAGAACACTGGCTCATTTCGGGCAAAGCCTTCTTCAGAGCAGCCTTATAACCAAGGGCACTTTCCAGAGGAAGCGCACCTGCTTTTCTTTCTTTACCTCTAATTCTTATTCCATTTGTCCCTCAGCTGCAGAGCATGTTCAGTGCAGAGGAGCGTTTGACCAGACACGGGGAGCTGACCATTCGTCCCAGTGAGGATGTGGCGGTCCACTTGCTCTTCGCTCCCACCCGAGTAGCCTGCATGCTGGCCAAGCTGGAGATCAAACAGTCCGGAGTCCGGCCCTCGCAGCCGGGGGTCAAATTCACTGTGAGAAGCAGGCTGTTATTTATTCTGAGTATTCTGTCTAAAAGAGATACAAAATGGAATGAATATGATTTGTTCTCATATCATATTCTTTCTTTGCTAGTTCTTAACATTTCTTCAAGTCAAGCTGAAATGGTATTTTGTGAGTGTCTGGGATGTATTTCCTAGTAGGCAGGCAGGACATAACAGGGCAATATTAAAAAACCTTTTGTGGGCACTAAATGGTTGTCTGATGTAACAAAGATTAGCTTTAAGTTGGTTAAAACATTTTAATTTCAGCTCGACATTAAATAACTTGGTCATTGGTGTTCTTGGCACACTTCCTGTTTATTCTTAGTGTATATTACTGCTGCCTTCATTCTTTGACATAATGGAAATTTCAATGGTTATCATACTTTTTTACATTGTATAACAGACGCCCACACCCGCAACTTTAGCTTTCTTTTGCTCTGCTGATACGAGTGCTTCCAGCCATGTTGCTCATGCTGTGTTTTAATTTTCATAGATACGATAAATTTTGATAACCTACCTCCCAGCTCTGCATCGCATGCTGGGATGTAATTTTCATAACTCTTGTCTAACTTGCTATTCTAAAACATTTTACGTACAAGTGCATATTTTGTCTCCTTTGAGCTCTTCTTCCTCTGTGTACATGCTGTGTATTCATTTCCATATCAACCCCCTGCCATTTACCCCGCCTATGCAAAATGCCTTCTGTTTTAATTGCAAAAGTTTTGTATCTTATACTGTCCTTTTTTTTCTTTTTCTTTTTCTTGGGTTAGATTCCCCTGTCGGGGTATGGCGGCACCAGTAACATCATCCTAGAGGATCAAAGGAAACAGGCCGACGGCTACATTGCTACGCTAACCGGCATTGCCACTGGACGGGTCAGCAAGGTGTGTCTGTGTGTGAGGAACACAGGCTCCAGGGCGGCGTTCATCAAAGCCATGGCCTACTCCGACATTCAGAACCGCACCGTTATGGAGTCCTCTGTCATTAGCCTCGCCCCTTCACAGTTTGTACTGAAGGAGCGGACGCAAGAGGTAGGAACAAGGATATTATATGGAACATGGGACTGCAGTGCTTGTTTTACCTAAATCAAATGGAGATAAGTGTAAAATATACTTATGGACAAATGTGTACTTTAGAATTCATATAGACATGCTTTGAAGTATTGTACTGCAAGTATTTCACCGGTATAGCAGATAAACAGTCTAGTGGGGGGGAAATATATTTGGTAATGCCTTTATTTAATATACCGTTCCTCCATATTGCCTATATGTAGTGCATAATGATGGTTGAATTTAACTTGTATATTCTGTGTATAGCAAGGTGATTACATACGTACGTGTGTGTGTGTGTGTGTGTGCATTTCCAGGTGATTACGGTTATGATGAAGTCCACACAAAGAGAGCAATCCCTGTGTCAGTCTGCCAATGAACTTCTGGCTACTATTTGTCTTTTTTGTGGAGACGAAGTGTCCAGGCTGCAGTACAGGAGGTCAGACCACACTGTTCTTCACTGTCTTCTTTTTCATTTATGGGTTAATGTTAGGTGTTGGGATCAACTCCTCTAGCTCTTTTTCCATACAGAGATTGCTCAGAGCTGTTTGGTGTGAATGTTTTATTTATACAAGTCCAACTGTCTTTGGAGAATTGGGGGTCAGTGTGTTGTTGCATTCATCATGGAAATGCCATAGCATAGGTAATATAGAGAGGGATTTAATTTAACAGTGGGGCTCCCACTACATTTGGAATTCTTGTACTTTTGGGCTGGTATGATTTTTCAATCGGGTGTTTAAGTTGAAAAAATAAAATAAGGAGGCACACTGTCTCAACTCTACAATATTCATGTTTGTTTCCACTGTAGGACTAAAAAAGGCAACTAGTTTCATTAATCACATAATTGCTTTCTTCTGATTCCTCATTCATTGCAAGAATGCAAAAATAAATATAAGCATTTTTCTTTTCTTATGTTTTACTGAATCAACAAATATATTCTCCACAGCTGTTCCTGCTGTGGAGAAGAGGCTGCTTTGTCTCACTGAAGTGGTGTGTGTGTGTGTGTGTGTTGGTCCTTCAGGTTGCTGCAGAGCAAACCAGAGGCTGGAAGGAAGGTTCTGTCTGAGAACAGCCTGCTGAAAAACATTGACTTCAAAGAGAAGTTCCTGGGAGAAGAGCACATTGCAGAGGGTGAGTTATTAGCTGAAAGAACAATTTTAGGTCCCGTTTAACAAAAAGATATATTTTGAAATGATGTTCCATGGGAAGTAAGACAATCTCCAGTATGTTATTTCATCATTCACATCTTATGGCTTTTGTGTATTAAAAAATAATTCAAATGAATGCCTGCCAATACGACGAATTCAAGGACGGTACAAACTGGCTGATTAGGACTAACACATGTCTATTGTGTTTGCACCCAACTGTAAATCTCCTAACCGATAGTTGATTCTTCACACACTGCGTTCAGAGTTTGGTTGCTTGGATTTGACAGATGTGTGTATTGTGTCCCCGCAGCCTATGATCTTCCCCAGAGACCCAATGAAGTGCAGCTCTTCTATGGGAATATGAGTAAGGTGGTCGTGTCTGTGCTGGGCAGCGCTGATGGCTCGGACTGTGGAGAGAGTGACCACCTTGAGAGCATACAGCCTTCTGCTATGCATGGCTCGGACATAGACAGGTGTTGTCCTTCATATCTTGTTTACGTAAACCAACCTGACTTCTCAAATTTGATAAAGCACCAGAATTGTAGCATGTCATTTACCTGGTGACTAATAGTCAGTAGTAGTCTGAGAATGTTCTTTGTCATACAAGTATATTTGACTATTGGAAGACTTCTTCATATCATGTAAATGATCTAAATTCATGTGCTGCGTTTCCATCTGTCTGTGGTAGCTAATTTCGTAATACTATAATTCCCAGTTTTTCCAATGGCAATGTGTCCCTGGACGTGTTACCAGTGAAAGGCCCCCAGGGACCAGCCCTGAAGATGGCAGGGCCCCATTCGCTGAAGGTAACTACTTTCAAATGGACTGTTGGTTCTCTATAATGGGACACATTTTCAGATGTGACAGTTGACTCTCCATCTCTTCAGACTGCAGTGTCTTCAGACAGGCAGCAGGAGTCCTGGACTATTCACCCTGAACAGCTTGTCCTTGCTGCTCCCACCATCAGTGAGTAGAACCCCATACATTAATTCATAGTATTTATAGTAGATAACAGTAGCACAATTAGAAATTTGCACTCTATGCAAACCCTGCCATGCCATTGTTTTAGTAATAATGCTGAAATTAATGCAGCCTTTGTTTTGTTTTTTAACAAAAACTCTGGAGCATTTGTCTTAAAATGCTGCAGGTAATGTCAACCCACGTTCCGTTTGTTTTAGGTGGTGCAGCCAATACCAGGCAGGTTCAGATCCAGAACAACACATCCAGAGAGCTGAGTTTTGAGCTTTCCTGGCCCGCCCACTGCCTCACCATCACCCCTCAGCATGGAGTCATAGATCCTCAGTAAGAAAACGTTAATGTTCTCATGGCATCTTGGCAGTTTGTTGGGCTAAGGTGCGTTCTTCTGTGTACCACATATTTGAGATATTTTCAGTTCATGTTTGGACCTTGACTTTTTCTCAAAACATCTTTAAAAAATAACCAAACAAAGGAACCAAAATAATGCTACGCTCACTGCCTCAGCAGACCAGGCATACACTGCAGTAAGACATGTCTCAGACAAATTGTAATCTGAGTGGAGTACCTTAATCTGTGCTCCTTATGTGTGATTAATGCATTGCTGTCATTCGTGCAGCTCTCAGACAACGGATTTAACAGTCCCTTGGCATCTGCCAAAGGATAGTCATCAAGCCAAGGCTACTTTAGAGTGTGCCATGTTACGCAAACTTCAAAGGTCTAATTACAGGAACGATCTCGGGCCTTATTGCATTAACTATGTGACTTACTGTAATTCTATAGCTTTTCCACTCTAGTCTGTTTTCTGTTTGCATAGGTGTCACCTGCAGATTCTGATCAGTCCCAACCCATCCCTGGCAAACAAGTCTTCTCTGCTACCGTGGAGTGGACAGATCTATGTCCAGTGTGACGACCACCAGAAGGTAGACGGCTAGACGCCATTAAATCTTCTGACGGCCAACTAATCAGGAATCATGGCATGTTCTATTGCCTGTGATGATTATGTATTTTTTACACTGAAAATGTGCATTGATTTTGGCTTTGTGCTATGCAAACTTGTTGTGCAAGAAGTGGAGTCACCATTTTGTATTAACAGTCAAATGGAGGCAAAACTGGAGATGCAAGGTTTCTGTATGGAGTTGCATGGTTTCTGTAGGATAGTTATTATTTTGTGGCGTCATACAGCCACAGTACATTGGTTTTAAACCCTGATATTATTTTCAGGGTAATTATAATTAATATAAAACCATTCATCCTTTCCTGGTGGGAGATAACTAGAATGAAAATGGTTGGTGTAGTGCTTATTGGCATGGAATTTTGTCACTGCTGTCATAAATGGCTTTTCATAACTGGGTCAGGCAAACATCTGCCATGGGAATATATGCAATTAAGGCCTTGGCCTTTGTTTTAAATGTCTTTCAGTTCATCAAGGTTCAGATCCGTCAGGACCTGACTCTAGATGTATCTGCAGCCCCAGCTGACACGTCTCTGTCGGCTCTACCTGCTCAGGCAGCCACTCCCATACTGCCTGTGGTCAGGCCACACATTCAGTCATCTACAGTTCTGACGACTCCACAAATGCCTCAGAACGTGGTGGAAATCATTAACAAGACCATCATCTTTCCTCCCACTTCCTCAGGAGAAACCTCAGGTAGGTTTAGGCAGAAATGGATACGTTGGATGTGTGAATTATACCTAAATCTTTTTTTTCTTTTTTTGCACAGTTTTCCATGGCATGTTTTTAAGGCTTTCAGATTGACAACCAAAATCTTAATCATGTATAGTAACTAAATTACACAGTGTATTTGTTTGAGATTAATAAAAAGGTAATTTAAAAACAAACTGACATGCCTTTTAGTCTCTTCATATAGTTCTCTGCAGTAAATTTATTCCTTTTTAAGAATTTAATGGACGGATGTGTTCTACTTCTTCAGAATCCCAGCTTGAAGTAGAAAATGGAGAACAGGAAGTGAGGTGGTACCTGTCATCATTTGCACCTCCATATGTCAAGGTACTGTATTTTTTTTATGCCTTATATTCACACTTGGAGCCCATTATGGAAGTGACATTGCAGTTTTCTTCTCCCTTTATTGTTTTTATTTTTTACTTGTCTTTTTGTTCTGCTTTTATAGCCTCACTAGCTATGGCCTTTGGCGGATAATTTATCTTACATGATCTAGTATTTGACCTGTGGTTGACGGCATCAGTGGCTTCAGCTCTGTTGTGGCTGAAGTTAAGCTGTGGTTCATCTCTCTCTCTCTCCTCAGGGGGTTGACAATAGTGAAGATGTTTACCGTGCCACCTACACAGCCTTCAGATGCTCCAGAGTCTCTGGCATGCTGGGAGCCAGGGAAAAGATGCAGGTAATCCAACATCATCAGCTTGTTTATTAACCCATTTAGACCTGAGGCAGATTCTAAAACCCCCAAAACCTTCAAATTTATATTAAAAAAATTAAAAGAAAAGAAGCTACATGTATAGCAATTTACAACAACTAATGAGACACAGAGTTAGCTCCCGGATTGGAAGGTCTAACAATGTATAGGTTACAACAGGTCTGTAGTTGATCAAACTTTCTTTTCTGTAGTTTACTTTACCCATTTAGAAGAGTTTGAAATGATAGAATGCCCAACCAGTTTCTTATCTTTATTAAGTAAAAAATATAAAGTTAAAAGATAACGAATTACTTAGTCTTAAACCCCTCTTTAATTACAGTTTCACTTCTAGGGCCCCTCAATACTGCTGAAGCATAATTTGCTTGGTTCACAGGTCAAACTACCGATGTCTAATATCTGAGCTGTTTTCCTATTAAATACACTCTCAGGTTCCCTTCATATTCCTGCCCAGGGACAGAGGGGACTATGCACAATTCTGGGACCTGGAATGTCATCCTCTGTCTGATCCCCAGGAGAAGACCAGGATCCGCTTCCAACTTTGTGGCACGGTCAGCACTTTGGTTTACATTCTCATAAACAAGATACGTGGTGTTGCTGTTTTGCGCGCCCTTCCTTCCGAAAACCACACCATGCTACGGTTGGCAGTTTCATGGTGAACATTACCGTAACCCATTTAGGCCTGAGGCCAATTCTACAAATGCCTTCTAAACTGTTTTCTGTAGGGGAAAAAAACAAAACATATGTTGCTACTGTATATATCGTTGCTGTCGGGCAGAAGCCTCTTATCTCCACTTTTTGTGTTTTTTAAATTCAACAATAATTATACAATATACAAAATCCTCATATCTCTGCTGTGACTTTATGCATTGTCAGATACTTGAATGTGTATTACCTTTATATTACCATTCCTTTACCCAAACACAGCTCAAGGGTTTTTGACTATTAAAGATAGTTCCACGTCTGACTTCGTCATTTTATAATCAATGGGGGACAAACCGCCTAACTCCGTATAGGTATATCAGACAGTTTGAGGATCCAATGGAGTTAGGAGGTTTAATTGCTTTTTGAATACTTTTCATTGGTTCAATATTTGTAAAACCTACACAGATGTAAAGGGTGATTAATTGAAAGTTGAAAAATGGAAATGGCTGGCTTCTTCCCGCCAGCAATGGAATGTAGAGTAGTACTAACTACTAATGCATATCACATTGTTCTAATTGAAGTTTTAACAAGTCAGCAAAGCTGTCTTTGATGGGCCTGCTGAGATAGGAGCTACAGGCTTGGCTTGTTATGTTGGCTTAAGAATATACACAGTGAGTTGAATGTCAAATAGATTGCTCTACAAAAGTAGGTTAAAATGGCTCTTTTAGTTGTGTATGTAAAATGCTCATCGAGGGGTGCAAAATATTTTAGTTTGGAGATTATTTGCTATTAATATAATGTTAACATGCATAATATAAAAAAGTAACATTTTAATCACAAAGTAAAATCTTACTGCCTGCTTGTTATTTATGATTTATATTATTTATTAGCCCAGTTCCTCAATCTTTATTGTGGTCTGTCTGCAGGGGGTTAAGACGACGCCAGTTAATGGACCGCAGGAAGGAGACTGTTCTCTGGTGAAGACCGAGGCCACAGGCAAGACCAGGAAGAGATCTGAAGCCTCTGGTACCAAGACTGGGTAAGAAGTGCTTCATTTAGGCCTGACCTCCAAATTAAAAAGAAATCGTCTTAATCCTCCAGTTTTCTGAAATAAATATTTTCACGATTAAAAATAAATAAATAACCTACAAGCTCGTAGCGCACCACTAGGTGGCACGCTATGAGCTTGTAGATCTGCTATTTTTAAATAGCTAAACTGTAACATAATGTTTAAAACACCAAAAGGGGTTCCCGTTTTAAATAATAAGGGATACAATTGTGAGGTACTGATATGCTAGTCTGTGTGATAATTGCATCTGAAAATATGCAGAATTACTGCAATAAATAGGGGCAACTAGGACAAATATTTTACGATGTCATATGCTTTCAGCAATATACAGTATATACCCAGTTAAGGTTATTGGTCAGGCGTCGTTGATCAGATTGTGAAACCTGTCTTTTAACCAGCTGTTATAATTTTGGTTCCTTAGCCAGGAGGAAGCACCGTGGAGGGGTGTGTTTACTCAACAGGACCTGTACACCTTCCCAGCCATAAGGGTGGGTGAGTCCAGCACCTTGAAGGTTAACATCCGCAACAACTCCTCTGACACACATGAGGTGAGGCATACATTATCCACTTGGAGCCATTGAAGGCAGTGTTCTGTGTTCACTAGATGCTATTTTTTTCTTTTTAGTTTTAAACTACTGATGGCGTGGCATGATGGATTTTGAATGATAAATATAGTAACCCCTAATCACTCATTGTCTTAATGCTTTGCATGGATTTGATGTTTGACGTTTGGCTTTTGTAATTGACTTGCAGCTGACATTTGTAAAACCTAGAGAGCCTTTCTACGTCAAGCATTCCAAATATGCCTTAAGGTGAGTCAAGTGGACCTTATCACTGGCAGAACATGTTCTTTACCTTTTACCTGATTTATGCCTTGGGGAACAATAGTAGCCATAATTGATGTATGACTAATAGCTTATTTTGGAAACATTCTCTCAATTTTTTATTGGATGATGTACGACGACAAGAGCACCCCTCACGTCACACGGGTGTGATTTTTACATCCCACAGGTGCCTTGGGTTGTAAAGGCTAGATACTTCTCTGCAAATTAGACCTCATGACTATAGTGTTTCACAGTAGGTTTTGTTTAGCAACTCCTATGCAGTTATATAATCATTTATAAATGATCAAAATACTGTTTGTTGTGGCGTTTGTGTGACATCACTCTTGCTGCTAAATCCCCCTGTAAGGTGTCCTGTAAAATGTTGGGTCCTGAGAGGAGACTGTTTGTAAGCACACACACCCCTTGGGAGTGCTGGTGCTCTGCTTAACTAGGGCCTTGGGGAAGTGCTTCCTGGGAGCCACAGGTACCCAGCTGCACTGCTCTGTGGATGTGGGTCTGTGGTACAGGAGGGGTACAGATGTGTGGAAAGACATTATGATGCTAATTTTACATTACCTTATTAAACATCCAATTGCTATTTTCCATTGAGTATAGAACAGTAAGCGCTTAATCGAATCTTTGTGTGTCAAGGCATTCACCAGTGTTTGTTTACCATGAAAGCACGATTGTGCATGCATGTGCGTGGTTAGTTATACACATTTATTCATTCATTCACTATCACTCTTTTCCCACACCTCACAGATCACAGCACTATCTCAAGCTGCCAGTCCAGTTCAAGCCGAGCATGGCAGGCGGACACGCTGGCTTGCTGCTCATCCAGTCAGAAACAAGTGGAAGTCTCGTTATTCAGCTGACCGGTGAGGCCTTACCTTGAATTCACCAATAACCACCCGCCTCTGCCTGCTGGCTGGCTAGCTTTGGATGGGTGCCTTCCTCTGTAAGACTCATCATAAGACAGATATAGTGACGGAAGAAGACGAAAAATAGTTACACTGCAAAGCAGAGTCGCATGAAGAACGGAACTCAAACCTTCCCCCTCCATGTCTTATGTGTAGACATTCAAACAATGTCGACTAGAGCTGATTAACTGGAACTGCCTGGGACTCTGTGTGCTGCCAGTGCCCTGACCTATCTGCCTGGCTGCCTCTCTCCATCCACGTTGGCTAGTTAAATAAGTGTCCTCAACCAGCCCATGTACAATTATTGGTCTGTTTGTGCCTGAAGCTGAATGATTTTGTTTGACTGGCCCACAATTAGTCTGCAGTGTTCTGGCATTTCAGAGAGCTAATGATTTTTGTCACTTGACTCTAGATTTGGCATTTGCTTAAGCCCTGAGTCAGGTCAAAAGGCAGCATTGTCGTTGCCTTTGCCCCTGTTGAGGAGAATGTATAACCTATCACACGACTAGATGCTTGCCGAGAAGAACTGATTTAAAGATTAAAGCTATCAATGCAGCGTTATCTTGAATTATTTTTGGCTTTAGGCACCAGCAACACCAGTTGTGATACATTGAGGATTACATCAGTTTAGTCTCACAGGAATGACTCATGGTTGGTAATGCAACTATGGAGATTTTGGGGTATTCAGAAAAGCTAGCTTAGTTTGAATTCTAGATGATCCATTATTCCGGTCCCTAAATAAACATTAATTTCTGAGTAAATCTGTTTTCAGCCACCAAATGCAGTCTATTTACACCACATCTCTCTCACAGACGTGTACAGTCTCCTATTGCTTCACTGTATCGGCATTGTTTCTATGCCAATGCTCTCTTGTCAAAATGGTGCCCACCTGCATGGCAGTCTGTCAGGGCCATGTTTGTATCCTGGCAACCTGTGAAACCTCTACCAGCCAGTCCAGATATACTTACAGTAATTGAGTCATGATCGTAACAGCTCCCCGAAAAATTAAGATGGTTAGTGACTGTTATTACATGCTAAAAGAGTCCCCCACCCCCCCTGTGGGGTCTTTGTTCAGTAGCTCGCCAAGCCAGCACAGTGTGGTTACCATGGTAAAAACCATGTTGATGGATAGCATAATCACTTTTCCAGTCAGACACAATCATATCTCCATTTGCTTTTCTGGCTCTGGGGTAAATGCCCATATTTGCTCTGGGGTGACGGAACCACATCCAAAAATCCATTTGGGAACAGGAATTGGAGTAGGAAAGTGGAAATAAACGTATTTTATTAGTCCTACAATTTCAAGAATCCATTCAAATGTGTCTTGCCAAACAATGTGCGAAGAAAGTGGTTGTTTTAAACACTTGGTGACCTGCACATTCTTTTCCTATTTATAATTTTCCAGAGCAAGTTCAGTGTGAATAAGCAATGCCCTTGACATGTCCTTTTTACAAATGACAGCTATTTTAAATGTATGTTTTGTAGTAGAATTTGCACAATTGTCTATTCTTATTTACACATTTGAAATGCAATTACTTTAAAAAATAAAAATTGTCTTAAATAGCAAAATGTAGTTTTCTTTTGTATTTTCACCCAATTCATAATGTCATCGTCTAGCTCTCTGTAAAAAGTTAAAATACAGATGGATGGAAATTATTGTGTTAGTTAGTGCGTTTCTGACAAACCTTGACCATCGGGCAATAGGATCATTATTAGGGGGGGGGGTCTCTCCTCAAAGTCCATTAACAGATTTATCTAGTGTAGACTTCAACCCTAGACAGCAGTGTCTGTGCCTAGATAGCATATGGTGGCCTAATTATGGACCTGATAAGCCTGTGGTCATATATATATATATATATATATATATATACATATATACATATACACACAAGGAACAAGACCAAAGCAAATTAAACCTGGTGCTGATTCTGATTTTCTCATCAAGGCATTCTAATTGTGTGCCTCCAATGGCCTATGTCTTTAATATCGATGTCATTTAAAATAGTGTGTGTATGTATTTATCAATTTAATTTGCCCTAATGTTCATTTTTTTAAGAACTTGGGATTTAGGAGTAATTTCTGCAGTATTTGTTTTTAATGTCAAGACTGAAAAACTACTGTACAACTGAATAAGACATGAGAGTGAGACTGCAATAATATGTCATAATTGAAGCTGTTGAGGTCATAATTTGGGGGGCTCAAAACGCTATTGTACTGGACACTTTTGAGACGTCCTTGGATGATTGCTGTGAGTATATTGTCCATCAGGCATCCACGATATTCATGCAATGTCTTAATACCAGATTAGGCTATAGCTGTCAATTGCAAATCTGGTCATTGGCAATGAATTAATATGAACCATTATCCAGTCATAGGATATTTAAAGTTGTCGTGTATTACCATTACATTTCCTTATAATTAGATTTGTTGTCGATCGATTCATGCGACTATGTCTAGTTCAAAACAATTACTGCATGAAGTTTAATGGGTCTGTCTGTAATGTCCATGATGCGCCATACTATAATCTCTCTGCAGGTGTCGCCAAAGATTGATCAAGTGTGCCGTATGATGGAGTGTGTACAGTATACTGGGGTATAGTGCTTCACGTTTTGGTGCCTAGACTGGAAACCACTGTAGTGCAGTTGGACTTGACGTCTAGCAACACAACACTTTTCGCAGACACGCCACAAGAGCTTATTAGCAACTGCATATACAGGTATGGTGATGCCAACATTTCTTCCCCGTTCGTGCATTGCTGTATTGGTGAATGCTCTGACCACTGACAGGTTGGGGGGAGGGGGGGGGGTGCTGGATGTGGAAGCTAACCGCTAGCACAGCGGTCTGTTGTCTCATCTCATCTCACTTTTGGGCCAGACGGACAAAGTTGCTGTTTTGAGTTGGAAGCTGCGCCAGACAGCATCGCTAAGCTAGCGGGGCTAGTATAGTAGCAAGCGTGCTAGCAGAGGCTCCCATCCATCCACCGGCGCTCACGTAGCTCGCTGGTTGTCTGTCTCTGTTAACCCAAGTCCTCTTCTACCGCATATGACGTTTACCTTAAACAAGCGCTGTGTCGTTGGATCTTTAGAGATATAACGTTAACCCTCCCCAGCTGTTCGCAGTAACCAATAAGTAGGCAGCTGCAGCTATGTATGTTGTCTGCTAACTGGGTCTGACTACCCTGTGATTGATGATGAGCAGCATGCTAGCTATATATACTATAGGAAGGAAGCACATTTTATAAATGTGATGATAAATCTTACTCAACTAGACGTGCCACTCGTGTTTTACGTTTAGGAGAGCTGGGCAGACATTCCGTGTCATAGGATGCTCATAGGCTGGCATCCTACCATCATCAGCATCATCAGTCATTATCAAGTCATTTGGTACCCTGTGCCTGGTGCACTTTGCTGCTCCACTATTCACCTTGCAAATTGTAATTTCAGAGTGAACTGGTATTATTTTATACATTTATGGTGAAGCTCTTGTGATTCTGTTATAGACACCATTTCTGGCTACGTCTGTGTAGATTGATTTAATATAATATAGGCCACCTTAAATTGCTGGCCTTAACTTTCATTTTAGTGTGACTGCACCAAACAGACTTATCTGTTTTTTAAAAGACCTGGTGGATTGAACTCAATATGACTGTGTAGTGTGTATGGTGTTGTCTGTTTCTTGTTCCTCCGGGGTGGTGGAAAGCCTGGTGAGGCGAGGTTAGTTTCTTGTGCTAGACTGGCTGGCTGGCAGGCTAGCCGGCTGGTGGCTGTTACATCACCCTGCTCCCTGATTTTCTGTACCCTGCCTCTGTTTGTACTGCAGAGATTCAATGAGAGACCTTGGGGAGAAAGAGACTCTCTCTAGCACTGAAGCACCAGCATTGTTTTCATCTCACTGTCTCAGCCATCCGTCTGTCCAACACCCCGTCTCCCTGTCTGTCCCTGTGCACCCCCCTCCTTCTTTTTCACTCATGCCATCTCTCATTGTGTCCGAGTCTAGTTGCCTCCCTAGAGCTCTTGCTCACTCTCACATTCACACTACCTCTCTCACACACAATCCTGACAGAAATCAAGTTAGTGAGTAGAGAGTAGAGTTTGGAATGTTGTCAGATAACTTGGCTGTTGCACTGTTTACTGTAGGTACTGTCCTGTTCTTGACAGGATACTTTTATATGCATCTCCCCCCTTCTTCCCTCAGAGTCTGTGGTATTGGCAACGAAAGTTGTTTTCCTGAAGGTGGTTTGGACAGGTTGAATAATGCAAACAGGAATAGGTATAGCTGTGCACAAGTATGTAGAGAGACAGTTAAAAGTTTTGACTGTTTTCATCAAGTTATCTTGCCCTTAGTAGGGTCCACATGAAGACCGCTATCCTGTCCACACATTATTATCACGTTTGAATATTTGTTATATTGTAAACACAAGCAAGAGCTTAAAAGTTAAATCAAATTAAGTACTATATTTAAATAGATTCAAAGTGTCTTTTCTGAGCTCCTATAGAGCAACGACCATGGGGTCACCAAAATCAATAGGGTAAGACCTGCAATCTACCTAATACATTATAAGATATCTTGTGTGCAAAGTTCACATATTGGCCTGATGGTGATGCTAGAAGAAAGGTCATGGTGTCACTAAAATCAATAAGGTTCTTCATCCAGGGAGCATGAATGTGGTCAAGTTTCATTGCGATCCAGACAGTAATCTTTAAGATATCTTGTTTGGGATGGACAGATAGACTGATTGATACTATATTACCTTCCCTCAAGTTCCCTGGGGACCATTTGCTAGCATACTTGCACTGCCCACAGCTGGTAAGAATTGCCAAGAAAACATGGGAAATGTACATGTCTGACATCTCAGCATTATGTTGGCTACAACACTTCTGACGCAGATGTGTGAAAAGTTTCGTTAATTTCTTAACCACGTGAATCATAGCATTCTCATTCTACTACTCTGACACCAAAATGTGGAAAGACCTGACACCATTTATTAAAAGATGTGACGTGCACCTTTTTATTACAGAGCCTAAAAGTCAAACAGAAATGTAATTTATATTCATGTTCCAATTTCCAATGCCAAAAACATGGCCAATTTAATCACAATTATTTGTGACAATAGAGGGTATGCGCATGCTTAAAGTGAATGGCACATTGAGTGGCAAAGCAACATGCAAAGTGAGTTTAACGTTGTTTAATGCAATCAGATAGGACTTTTCTGTTTGGATGCATGGGTTGTCAAGGCCAGAAAGTAGTTTTTTGACACTCAGTAGGCATTCCTGCATAACTTCCGGGTTTGATGATGATGTCACGCGCATACCCTCTATTAATCATCAACTTAAATGTGTAATCGTGACAGCCCTACGATTCAAAAGCACAGTGTATTGTAGTGTTTATAAATGGGTCATGACTTATACATTCCACTTTTGCCATATTAATAGCCTTTATGACTCTGAGTGTGCTGTGCATCTGCCCACGTAACTACGTCTACATCCTAGACAAATGTTTCTATATTTATATGATATTAATAGAACTTGTTTGGAATCCATTCTAGTATGATACTCAGCTGATACTGTTCAGCTTTTAATGACTGTGTGTCTATAGAGCAGATGGCTAGATGAACTCAGGGCTGTTGTCTTTATTGAAACAGGAGCCCCCCACGAAGGGCATGCTCTCATTTTCCCAGAGTGCTTTATGATCAGGATAAACTGCAACAGAAGAGTATTAATCTGAACACCAAAAACATAACACGAACACATGAAAAAATAATGAAAAAATAAGACTTCAGGATAAAAGTGTGCAGCTAGAAAATGCTTTTTTATTAGCAGCAGCAGCAATGTTGTCTGGTCTGCCATATCTTCGGTCCATCGGCATCACGTCACTTGCACCCTTCCCCCTCACCGTACCCAGGTAGAGGAACAGATCACTGTAGACTCAGAGTGTAGACATTCACACAGTAGACAACCAGTATACTGAGAATATGTTTTGTAGGTCCATCTATCTTCCTTTCCTTTTCGTGCGTGCGGGTAGGTGAGACTAACTGACCGTCAATCTGCACACACGTTTGCGTGTGTCTCACTCTGCCAATTAACGCCTTCTCACCTCCCAGGGCGAGAGGCTGAGTGTGTGTTAGACAGACGAGAGAGACATGACAGGGCCTGTCTGCCGCTGATGGCTCAGCCTGAACCTGAACTCGGATACACACACATACTGTACACACACACACACACACACACACACACACACACAGCAGCCTGAGCACTGAGCCTCAATGTGAACTCGCACACAAACACACATCGATGCAACCCGAACTCCAGCCAGTTGTTGTTAATACGGCCTTGTCTGTCTGGGCGCCCATGTGACATGCCAACATGTGACAGTATTGTGTTGGTAGAGCGAAGGCGCGAGACGGGCAAAGACGAGTGCCAACCTGCACCACAGTGTGTGTGTGTGTGTGTGTGTGTGTGTGTGTGTCTTTGCCCGTTTCTTCATATGTGTGGCTACTGGCTGTATACTGTATAGCCAGTAGCCACACATAGTCATTAGTGTTCATGTGTTTGTTACTTTGTTTATATACTGTACTGCGGTGCCAGTAGCCAGTCTCCATCTTGTAAGAATTGTGGTGTGGTATGGATGAGGACTATAGGCTCAAATGATACAGCACTGACAGTTGTGGTTTTGCAAACTTGGGTTTACAAATAAAGGTTGACCTGTTTAGATTACTATGCTCAGTGCGCTGTAGGAATTTGATAGGACATTTTGGAAGACTTACAGCTGCGTCGTTTGACATATTATTCATCAATTGTAATAATTAATTTATTTGTTCAGTACATCACTTCCCAAAACGGTTCACAAAATGTTTCACATAGCACACTAAATTGGGGAAGGATCAACATATGGATTGGAATGAGTGATTGTGTAAGCACAAACATTGAAAACAAAGGTAAGGATGCAAATTGTGATTGGCTGGAATGAGATGATGTATGATGATTTATGATAAGTTCCCCTCACTTTACAGTTCACACAGGTGTGATTTCTATTTTATGTCTAAGCAGCAATGTACAAAATGGCAGTGAGTGTGGGCAGACTGTAAAAACTTTACAGATTTTAGTTGACAGATATGGTGAAACTTTATTTATTCTCTACACATTTTTACAGTATTGGATAACGTAAAAAATGTGTCATGTTTAGCCTACAGTACTACAAAATTATGAAAAAACTCTCGTAGCGATACTAATATCACTGCATGGATATTAGTCTCGTCCCTCTCAGTATTCATTCAATTTGTTTGTCCCGCCCATTATTGTTATTTGCATTTATAGCCTGCTTCCAGACGAATCTGGTTGGCTCGTCACCACTTCGGCCGTGAAGTCCTCCCACAATTGAAAGAGGCCAGACTTCATCTGCCTGGGGCAATATGCATTGCAAAGGAAGGCAGATGAAGGCTGGCTAATGCGAGGCTACTAAAGAGCTTCATGTGGCTCCAGACAGAGTTGTTGACCACTGCTCTAGCTTCACCGTTAGGCCAAAATGTCAGCTTTGCACACAAGATATCAAGGCGGATTGTGAGTGTTATCCTATTGATTTTGGTGACCTCATAGACTTTACTGGTCACCCCACCGTGTTCAACTATGGTACGTGCATTAGTGTAGCCTATGTACCTCTTGCTTGCTCACATAGGGTAATAATTTGTTTTCCCCATTATACACTGATCACATTCCTAACATCAGAATGAGATTTCCGAAAAGAGAATATCGCTCTCCAATCTCCATCCATTTAGCCAGGCTCAGCCTGGCTCTTAACAGAGTGAATTGCAACACAAATGGTAGACAACACTTGCAGTAATAGAAAGGTATATTGTCATCATTAAAAACTGTATATTAAAGCACTGTAAGCGACAACAATGTAGGCCTAAGTGGCAGAGACAGCTTTTTGATCGTGTTTTGATCGGGCTTTAAGGTTCACAGAACACATTTAAACAGTTTTATCAAACAGTTCTTTCACTTATTGCTAGAGTGCTTTTAATACAGTTCGTCCTTGTTTGCCTAGACTCGTTTAACAACAAAGCCTAAGCAGCAACTCAATAATTCAGTGCAATCCTGTGTGTGGATGAAAATGCAAGGGAGAGACTCATAATTTATATTCATATAGTTACCAGACAACCTCGTAACGCTGCTTTTCGTTGTCTTTTTTATTGTTATACTGGAATCAGTATAAATCTCACCAAAACTTTTAACTAACATATTCACTACGGTATATATTACATATCATCATCATCGGCGGTCACTCATATCTGAGTATGACTGTCCTCCTCCTTGGACCTTATGGGTCGTCAGATGGCGATGGAGGCCGACTCTGGACCCGATTACTCTGGTGCAGTGTGGACAGGGGAATGTAGTGGTGGGTTTGGGTTGGACCTGTTTATTGGATGCTCCCTCCTTTCTGAGTCTGCGCTTGTCCTGTGCAGCATGGCGGAGGTCACCATCGTACTTTGCAGCACCCTCGCGGGCAAGGTTTCTCCAGGTCGTCCTGTCTGTTGCCATGTCCTCCCAAGCTTTCAGGTCAATGTGGCACTTCTTAAGGTTTGTTTTAATGTTATCCTGAAATCTCTTCTTTTGACCTCCTGGGGCCCGTTTCCCTTTAACAAGCTGGGAGTACAGGACTTGTTTTGAGAGGCGAGAGTCAGGCATGCGAATAACATGGCCGGTGATGGTAAGGACGCTGGTGTTAGTGCGCCGATCCTCCGAGCTGATCCTGGTGTATTTCATCATCAATGACAGCTTGTGAGGATAGGAGGCTGCCGAGGTATGGGAAGTGGTCCACATTTTCCAGTTTGATGTTGTCGATGGAGATGTTGGGGGGTAGGAGTAGGACAGGTATACTGCTGTTTGTTGGTGGTTGGTGGAGGATTTGGGTCTTTTTTATATTGATGGCCAGACTAAGCTGTTTGTATGATTTCGCAAACACAGATAGAATGGACTGTAGGTCCTCCTCCGAAAGTTTTTTTACATGCACCCATTCAAAATCCAAATGTGTATTTCAAACTATGTATACAGACTCATCCATGGGAACACAACAGAATGTGTCCTTCCTAGTATTGAGGAATCAAGGTAACTAGCAGGCTTTTTTCCACTGAAGTGAAGTGATGAGGTAGAGTAGGCCGGTTGTGTAGATACCCTGAGTGTCCATTGGACTGACCATTACTGAGGAATGCAGTACAGAGAGCTTCTCTCTACTCTTATGTGGTAATTCAATAGACTGCAAAGGCCCTTAACATTACCCATTTTCTAAAGATTTACCGACACTACATGTTCTGCTCATGGTCAGCTACAAGTGTGTGTGTGTGTGTGTGTGTGTGTGTGTGTGTGTGTGTGTGTGAGAGAGAGAGACCAACCAAATTCAATCTGGTATCCCGACACTCCACTCTGTATAAAACATCATGATTCTGAACAACACCTAGAATCCATTGCACACATAACAAATGGATGTAGTCACTACATCCATTTGCATGCGGCCCGCGACGTCGTCTTATGCGGCCCGCCTGCCTCAAGCCAAATAGCTAGAATATAGGCTAATAAGTAAGGCTGCATGATATATCGAACATGTACCTTCATCAGAGTGGAGACTGGAGAATATAAGTATAAATCAAGTTGAGCAAAGCCACTCTTCTCTGCCCCTCTCTCTAACCGACACAGTTAACGATCGCTTGTTAAGTGCCTGCCAGACAGACAATCAGATGAAATGAAGGCAGGTGTAGAGTAGAGTGTAGACTAGTGAACTGAACATGTTCTCTTTATATCAAGTACTTCATACCAGCCCCTTATGAAACTACTTCTCCCCAAATCCAAATGGATTTCATTTTCCATCCTGAATGGCAGTAACTAGCATACAATGAGAACTGAGAAGATCTCCACAAAGGTTTACTCATCAAAACTGATTATAAAACTGTAACCATCAAAGCATGAACTCAACATATAATGGTTATGTGACCATGGCATGTGCGTAATATAAAATCTTATAAGTTGTATCTGATATTGATTAATATGGGGGGTGGGTTCAATGAATCGATTATTAATCTACTATTGTCAACATATTCCCCAATTTCCACTGAGATTATGGGGTGAATGAATGTGGCCAGACCCATCTTCTCTTTCTGTCATAGTGACATTGTCCTGCATCAGATCATGTCCAAATCAGGTTCTCCAATCTCCAGTAGCCTCTTCAGTTTTTTGAAGATTTTTTGAGTGGTGCAACCACTCCCTTACAGAGCTATGTGTGTGGCTGGCTGGGTCTGAGCACTATGTGTGTGTGTGTGGCTGGCTGGCTGGCTGGGTCTGAGCATACATAGACAGATAGATAGATAGATTATAGCAGTGACTGACTGAGACATCGAGCGTGCGTGCGCAACTGGTTGTGGCCCCCATCAAGTGACCTTTTGACCAATGCGGCCCTCGCCCCAAGTTGAGTTCGACACCCCTGATGTAGTGCATACAAAAATCTGTATATTGCTCGCCATGACCATGTTGTTGACGCAGTTCGAAAATATGTGCCATCTAGTGCAGCAATGTATAAACATTCAAACGCATTTTGAGCGAATTGAAATCTTGAATTATTATAATTATATAATTATTATATTATTTTTTAATTGGAATCCTGA
>NC_137868.1:32896741-32916741 GCF_963924005.1 Protomyctophum bolini | reverse complement strand
TATAGTGTTTCCTGACGTGAGAGATGCAGAGGTGGCTCCTGACATGACATGATATACATTTTAATGCTTCATGGTGGGATTCATACCAAGTATAAGTAAGCCCATTGAATCAGAAAATAAATGACAGATAGAGGGCGAGACACACGCATGTGCGTGTGCACAAACACACACACAGTCACACACACACACACGCAGGCAGGCAGAAAGTGAGATCATGCTAGCTACTGTACAGACAGAGAGCGATGCGTGGAAGAAGAGGCAGACAGTGCTAGTACATTATGTGTCTAACTCCAGCAGCCAGGGTGGTGAGTGGTGGTGCAGACGCTAGTGGGAGTTGTAGAGCAGGGCAGGGGAGGAGGAATGCTTCCTGCAGAGCTTCACACAGAGAAGTGCTGTGTCTGATGTGGGCAGATCACACAACCTGCTGCAGTCTCGCAGCCTTACTTTACTGTCTGTCTGTCTGTCTGCCTTCCTTCCTTCCTTCTGTGTATACAACTCACTCTGTCCTTGTCAACTCACTCTGTCCTTCCAAGGTTTTCAGTGTCTTACCCGTCTGTCTGGCTGTCTTTTTCTCTGTTTTTCTTTTCACCTGCCAAGCTGTCTGTCTGTCTGTCTGTCTGTCTTATATTCTCTGTCTGTCGTTGTGTTTCCTTGCTTGTTTACATCTACTTGTATCATTTTGCCTTGTTAACATCCCTGGTATGTTTGTCTGCATATATATATATATTTTTTTACTGCTATGCCTTGTTGTGTCTAAACACAAGTCCTACTTTGAATCAATTCATTCCAAATTATTTGTTGAAAACTTTTACGTAATCGCCAATTATCTTTCATAATTGTAAGAATCTTCATAATCGTAGCAGCTAGGGCAGTATTTATATCAGCCATATGACGTCTTACGTTGAATCTTACTGTCCTAAACAAATTAAAGTCCATAGACTTGGCTGGCCTATGACATAAATTCGGAAAGCCATGCATTGGAGGGGCTATAAGCTCCCCTCAAAAAGAATCCGCTAACTTTAACCAAACATGATACCACCTTTTTTTCCTGTTTTGGTTTACCTATCTGACGTATTGCAGGTACAGTAATGTGTTGGTTTACCTATCTGACGTATTGTAGGTAATGTGTTGGTTTACCTATCTGACGTATTGTAGGTAATGTGTTGGTTTACCTATCTGACGTATTGTAGGTAATGTGTTGGTTTACCTATCTGACATATTGTAGGTAATGTGTTGGTTTACCTATCTGACGTATTGTAGGTAATGTGTTGGTTTACCTATCTGACGTATTGTAGGTAATGTGTTGGTTTACCTATCTGATGTATTGTAGGTAATGTGTTGGTTTACCTATCTGACGTATTGTAGGTAATGTGTTGGTTTACCTATCTGACGTATTGTAGGTAATGTGTTGGTTTACCTATCTGACGTATTGTAGGTAATGTGTTGGTTTACCTATCTGACGTATTGTAGGTAATGTGTTGGTTTACCTATCTGACGTATTGTAGGTAATGTGTTGGTTTACCTATCTGACGTATTGTAGGTAATGTGTTGGTTTACCTATCTGACGTATTGTAGGTAATGTGTTGGTTTACCTATCTGACGTATTGTAGGTAATGTGTTGGTTTACCTATCTGACGTATTGTACTGTAGGTAATGTGTTGGTTTACCTATCTGACGTATTGTAGGTAATGTGTTGGTTTACCTATCTGATGTATTGTAGGTAATGTGTTGGTTTACCTATCTGATGTATTGTAGGTAATGTGTTGGTTTACCTATCTGATGTATTGTAGGTAATGTGTTGGTTTACCTATCTGACGTATTGTACTGTAGGTAATGTGTTGGTTTACCTATCTGACGTATTGTAGGTAATGTGTTGGTTTACCTATCTGACGTATTGTAGGTAATGTGTTGGTTTACCTATCTGATGTATTGTAGGTAATGTGTTGGTTTACCTATCTGACGTACTGTAGGTAATGTGTTGGTTTACCTATCTGACGTATTGTAGGTAATGTGTTGGTTTACCTATCTGATGTATTGTAGGTAATGTGTTGGTTTACCTATCTGACGTATTGTAGGTAATGTGTTGGTTTACCTATCTGATGTATTGTAGGTAATGTGTTGGTTTACCTATCTGACGTATTGTAGGTAATGTGTTGGTTTACCTATCTGACGTATTGTAGGTAATGTGTTGGTTTACCTATCTGACGTACTGTAGGTAATGTGTTGGTTTACCTATCTGACGTACTGTAGGTAATGTGTTGGTTTACCTATCTGACGTATTGTAGGTAATGTGTTGGTTTACCTATCTGATGTATTGTAGGTAATGTGTTGGTTTACCTATCTGACGTATTGTAGGTAATGTGTTGGTTTACCTATCTGATGTATTGTAGGTAATGTGTTGGTTTACCTATCTGACGTATTGTAGGTAATGTGTTGGTTTACCTATCTGACGTATTGTAGGTAATGTGTTGGTTTACCTATCTGATGTATTGTAGGTAATGTGTTGGTTTACCTATCTGACGTATTGTACTGTAGGTAATGTGTTGGTTTACCTATCTGACGTATTGTACTGTAGGTAATGTGTTGGTTTACCTATCTGATGTATTGTAGGTAATGTGTTGGTTTACCTATCTGACGTATTGTAGGTAATGTGTTGGTTTACCTATCTGATGTATTGTAGGTAATGTGTTGGTTTACCTATCTGACGTATTGTAGGTAATGTGTTGGTTTACCTATCTGACGTATTGTAGGTAATGTGTTGGTTTACCTATCTGACGTATTGTAGGTAATGTGTTGGTTTACCTATCTGACGTATTGTAGGTAATGTGTTGGTTTACCTATCTGATGTATTGTAGGTAATGTGTTGGTTTACCTATCTGATGTATTGTAGGTAATGTGTTGGTTTACCTATCTGACGTATTGTAGGTAATGTGTTGGTTTACCTATCTGATGTATTGTAGGTAATGTGTTGGTTTACCTATCTGACGTATTGTAGGTAATGTGTTGGTTTACCTATCTGATGTATTGTAGGTAATGTGTTGGTTTACCTATCTGATGTATTGTAGGTAATGTGTTGGTTTACCTATCTGACGTATTGTAGGTAATGTGTTGGTTTACCTATCTGACGTATTGTAGGTAATGTGTTGGTTTACCTATCTGACGTATTGTAGGTAATGTGTTGGTTTACCTATCTGACGTATTGTAGGTAATGTGTTGGTTTACCTATCTGACGTATTGTAGGTAATGTGTTGGTTTACCTATCTGACGTATTGTAGGTAATGTGTTGGTTTACCTATCTGACGTATTGTAGGTAATGTGTTGGTTTACCTATCTGACGTATTGTAGGTAATGTGTTGGTTTACCTATCTGACGTATTGTACTGTAGGTAATGTGTTGGTTTACCTATCTGACGTATTGTAGGTAATGTGTTGGTTTACCTATCTGATGTATTGTAGGTAATGTGTTGGTTTACCTATCTGATGTATTGTAGGTAATGTGTTGGTTTACCTATCTGACGTATTGTAGGTAATGTGTTGGTTTACCTATCTGACGTATTGTAGGTAATGTGTTGGTTTACCTATCTGATGTATTGTAGGTAATGGTATCATCAAGTCTTCTAGTAAATGTTCATTCTGTATGGTGGCAACCTAGAAAAAAACAAAACAAAACTAAAAGAGGATGTAACAACAGCATAGCTGCCATGTGGATCTCAGACATCTGACTATGACTAACATACTGTATATGACTCCATATTTGGGCACGGTTTCAGCCTGATCTGACCTTCCTCGGCCTGGGATTATCCTTGGACAATAGACAGACAGACACATTTGTAGACGGCACGCCTTCTACAGAGCCACGGCGTTAAAAACGATGGTATGCTGGGGTGCTTTGGGAAATGGTTGGCACTTGGCAGTATTGCCATGGGTACTGTGAGTTGTAGTACATGCCAGTCCTCTATGGTGCTTATTTATATTTTTACAAATAATGTATTTAATCCTAAAAGGTAAAAGTAGGAATTGAAACTTTTTCTTTCTATGGAGAACTAATTAATTAATTTCAATTAAACTATACAACGGATCTCTTAGCAAAATACAAGATTCCCGATTTGACATATGGCTCGAGTAGAGCGGCAAAGTATCCTCATTTACAATAACAATAGTCTGGTTGCCCTGATAGGCAACCAGACTAATATTTTTAGTCAATATTTTTCAATTAAATACAACTACAATGATGCCCACGCCTGTTTTTATCTTTAATCAAATCCAGAACAATCAGCAATAATCCCGACCAGACCAGCCCATGCCATGTCTATATTGTGCAGCAACAGCAGAGAGTGTGGGTTAGCTTCACTGCCAGCTGAGCTTACCAACTGTCCAGTCACGTGCACAGAAAAACAGACCAATCTTGTCCACACCATGCCAGGACAAACCAGAACTCTGGGTTTACGCTCCTGCCACCTCAATCCTGTCCAGAAGAGCTGGGGCACCCGGGCCAGTATGAATCCAGACCAGACCATACCACTCCATGCCATTCTAGGGAGGAGGTCTCTGTAGTTCCAGCAGCATATGGCGCTGACATGCTCTCTGGGAGCTTCTCTCCTGGCCTGGCCTCCTCAGCCCTGGGACAGATGGCGGCTCACTGGGCCTTGAAGTGGAGCTCTGATGCACCACACTGATGCTGATTCTGGCAACGGCTCAGTTGGCCCTCTCTGGTCCTGTACCATAGCTCTTCTTCATCAGCCTTTCTGGCACTTTTTTCCTGTAAATGCTCCTCACCAGGGACTATCTGAAGCTCCTCCATTCACTGGACTGTGAGTTTCTACTCAGGTCTGCTGCATGCTTAAACAAATATCCAGCGCATCGTCATGGGTCGTTTGTGGACAGAACAGTACTTGTGTTACATCTGAGCTCTCTCTCTCTCTCTGTGTGTGTGTGTGTGTGTGTGTGTGTGTGTGTGTGTGTGTGTGTGTGTGTGTGTGTGTGTGTGTGTGTGTGTGTGTGTGTGTGTGTGTGTGTGTGTGTGTGTGTGCAAGTGCGTGCGTGCATTTTAAGAGTAACAGGAGAATGCACTGGTGTTAGCACAGCTTTATGAAGTGTTGAAAAGCTATACAAGAGATGTTTGCTGAGAGTAGCCTCTCCAGGCCTTGAAGATTTCCGACCTGCAGCGCTGGTGCTACACATAGATCCTCTGGTCATACTGTGGCTCTATTATCCATCTGCCCACTGGCCTCTCCCTCCCAAGACCTTTTCATGCAGTGTGACAGTCTTGCCTTGTCTTCTGTGGGAGTGCCACAGGAAGGTCATTGGCTAACTCTGTTACCATGTACAAGGAAGCTTACGAGGAAAGGTCGCCAACGTCATTTTGTCTACCCTGCAATTCCAGCCGGCATATTCGGTCGGTGGCAAACTGCTGCTGAAACTCACTATTTCACACTATTTCTGAATGATTGAGACCATTGTATGGAAAATGGCATGCTGTGTTGCTTTTCGATGTGTCCACTGTGTTTTATAGAGGCATCTAAAGAGAACAAACTAACAAAGTACGTTTCTGAACGTTCCAAGTATCACGAGTCTGTCCACCGTTTCCTGCCTGGCCACCAAATCTCACAATACCTCAGAGACAGAAACGATATCTGCCGCTGATTAGATGCCTCAATAAAATCATGTACTGTGTACATCGAAAGTTATTAGAAATCAGAATCAGAAGCCTTTATTGCCATGACATGTAAACATGTTAGGAATTTGGTTTGGTGTACAACAGAGTGCAGTTACAACATTAGGACAAGTGCAAAACAGGACAAGACAGCACACACAACATCACACATCACAATGAATAATGAATAAATATGAAGTGCAGAGAGTTCAAGTGTTCAGGTCAGACAGCACAAGTCAGTCCATATTCACTCTGAGTGGGGATGGAGGGAGGACAGAAGGGGGTCAGGGGGAGGACTCCAGCAGGCAGCATTGGGGGTCCGGATAGCCATGGGGAAAAAGCTGTTTGACTGTCGGGTCTTCAGTGTCTTTAGGAAACGCAACCTCCTGCCTGAGGGAAGCGGGGCAAAAAGACTGTGGCCTGGGTGTGCGGTGTCAGCCATGATCTTCATGGCCCTCCTCAAAGCTCTACTCCTAAACAGGGCCTCAAGGGGGAGCAAAGGGCAGCCAATCACCCTCTCTGCTGATCGTATCACCCGCTGCAGTTTGGCCTTGTACTTGGCCCGGGGAACCAAACAGTGATGGCGAGGGTGATGATGGACTCTATGATGGCAGTGTAGAAATTAACCTGCAAGGTTCTTGGGAGGTGGAATTTCTCTTCTGGGCTTTTTTTGTGAGGGTGTCGATGTTGGGCCCCCATTTCAGGTCCAGAGAGACTTTCATTTTGTTCCTAGACCAAGTACAGGATCCTAGATGAGTTGTTGTTCCGCCATGCTGCTTTTGGTAGTGTCTGCGTCTGCTTGTTTGTGTTGTGCCATCTTGTCATGTGGTGATGTGGACATGGGCCTGCCGTCAGCCAGTGTACGTTTTTTTGTGTTTCAAAGATTTTGAATACTCTTGACATATTTTAATAACACAAATCTTGTATGGGGGTCCCCAATGTCCCCAGCGGGTGGAACCTTACCCCCTGGCCTGTGCCACTCGGACACCCCAGTGTAGAGTTGTATTCTACTTGACTGGACCCTGACTGCTCGTTTTGCTCGCCTGCAAGAGCATCTCATTATAAATATCCATCTGCAGCCCTGCTATTTTTACTTGGAATACTTGGAAAAAGAAAAGAAGGCAAAGTGCTGCAGTGGGAGTCGTGACTAATGGGTTACTTCCAAATGTACCACCCTCGCCTTATGTCACCATGCCTGTTACACGTTTGAGGCTGCTGGCTTCTCCTCCTGTGAAGGAGGAGGTCCAACATGTTTGCTTGGCATCATTGTTAGACATGATGCAGTGGGAGGCGCTCGGTGTGATTGGTGGATAAGAAAGAAAGAGGCGGAGACAATATTGTCAATTATTTTTTAAACATATGTTTTTTGATTTTTAAAGCAATTATTCACATACATTTTTAATATTGTCATATTTAGTCAGAAATAATCGTGGCCGTGCAAATGTGAGCATGATGCCGTTGTGTCACTCATATGCAAGATGCATTTGGTTTGATTGGTTGAAGTATTTATTAACAGTATGCAGAATAGGTACATTTCAAGCACAACTCAATACAAAAACTGTTAACTGTGGACGACACCATAAAGCATTACACTTGTTTACAATAGGGTCCGCCATTTTCAATTCATCAGAACATTTTGAGTCAGAGATGTACAAATATACATGCACTTCTATATAACAAAATATAACAGGAAATCATCATCATGATCAGGAGGTCAAAAGATGCATGCTTCGGATGCTTCCTAATCCTAACCACCGCTTTCTAAAATCCAGAAAACAAATAGTTGACTGGGGGGGTTAATAGACATACAGTACCAGTCCTACTGTCATCATTAGTCAGACAAACCCGTGCTGCGGTTTAAAAATCACCCGTGTTGCGGGATAAAAATCACCCGTGGCTCCCGACATGCGTGGCGGGTTAAAAACGAATCCGTGCTGTGGGTTAAAAATCACCCGTGGCTTCCTGTGAGGTTAGGGTTAAGTTAAAGTGTCTGACTGTTGGTATATGTCTAACTAAACACATGAAAGAGAGATGTGGCAGCTGGCTTTTCCACTTTTAATGGATGCACAGCTGGAGTTGTGCATCATCTACACATTAGGCTAGACTTAAATCATATAGTCTTGTTCAATTATTTGAAACAAATGTGTGTCTGTGTGACCAACATATCCCCTTGAGTTTTCTCAGAAAGTGTTGCGGTTAAACTTCATAGCTCAGCACATTGTGCTGTAGTATTCTGAAACCACAACTTAATTTGGCTTCTGTTTTGAGTCATAGAATCTGAATGTAAGTCAAGAATGCAAGCCAGGATCAGTTTCTGAGCCGAATAGCACCAGGAAAGGAAATTGTATTAGTCTGCAGCACTGCAGGTAGTATTTTTTTTTTAGACCTTGTTGGTGAAAAAATGTTCACACCAGCCAGAATTTGAATAGAAACTATGTGGAGAAATGTACAGTATGAATACAGCAGCCAAAATCCCAACTCAGCATATTTTGGCAAATACAAAAACACCTCCTGGATACATGCATATACCTCCAAATGTAGTATGTTGTCCAAAGGAGTTGACACTAATGGCATCTTTCCATTGCATAGTCCGGACTCAGCTTGGCACACCATGCCACAGCTAGCTCTGCCCTCAGTTTATTTAGCCTTTCCATTATTACCTAGTACCAGGCTACTTGTTTTTGTGCTTGGGACGTTGAAGTTCCTTGCTGGTGTGACAGCCCAAAATGCCATATTATTATAGAAACTTGGGGCTATAGCCCCTTTTATAACCACGGGTATATTCTGGGCTAGTCCAGTTTATTCCCCAGGGTATAAAATCTGATATACCCCTCTAGCCCAGACTATACCCCCTCGTGTTTTTCATTAATATTATTTTCATGGCCATGGGCCATGGCTCAGCGGTCCAGGCACCTTGGCTGGTAATCCAGTCTGGCAGTGTGCCGCGGGCTCGACTCCCGATCCCGACAGCCTTTACCGCATGCCTTCCCCCCCATCTCTCTCCCCATTTCCTGTCAGCCTACTGTCTGTCCCTCCATAAACAAATATAAAATAAAGGTGAAAGCCAAAAATAAATAAATAATAAGCTTTAGAGATACAGCGCTTTGAAAATCCTGTTATAATGGAGGTTCAATGGAGCTGGATTTAAAAATCCCATAGCTGATACCTGATAGTAACCAGAGCAATGCTAAAAGGTAAATTGACGGTCGCCGCTTTCATATATGGAGTATACGGTTGTCTACAAACATGTACGTAGTTAGCACCTTTAGTACCTTTAGCTTTAGCTACGATTATAAACGTAGAAAGCAGTCCAGAAAGTAGTCCAAATACTACCCTTGTGTAGAAATTAAATTGGTGAGATTAGATTGTGTTTGTCTGTGTTTCCTGTAACATAAGGAGCTCAGCCTGAGAGTGTACAAATTCACCAAATATAAGCCTCCTGCTTCTGTCTTTCCTTTCTATAATCCTTCAAGCACTGAGCACTATTCGTGTAAATCTAAATGTCACTGTGTGTAGCACTAAATGGAATTGCATTTATTTCATTCTAATGCACGTCAACTTTTAAGAATATTATTAAAATGCACTGCTTTTGACTTTGACCGTTATGACAATAATTCTACATTGACCTCTTTGTGTCCCCCAGACTGGATGGAACAGCTGCCTCTTATGATGTAGGCCACTGGTTCTCAATGAGGGGTCCAAGGAGGACCCCCGGGGCTCTTGAGGGGGTTCCAGGGGGTCCCCAGCTAGATAATTAATAGTTAGGAACCAAATGGAACCTTATGGCTCTTTAACTCAGATAGTTAAGCACACATTTGTACACCCTCAAAGTTAACACTGAGTATTTGTAGATTGGAGTCACAGAGATATAAATGGTAATGCATGTCAAACTGAGGGTCCTTGAAAATAAAAAAGAATCACTGATGCTACTGTAGCCTATTCCCTTCACATTAGCACCATGATTTGATAAGAGCTCCATATATCTCAGCACAGGGCCCGAATAAGAAATGTAGGTCTTCATCCTGGGATCTAGGTTCATTAAAGTGTAATGTTGTGCTTGTCAACGTTGTCGTGCATCAGCCCCAGCAGAACCAGGCTCTAGACCCATTTCACATCCCAGCCCAGTTTATATGGAGAGAGAGAGAATACAATATGAAATTATAATGTGTTACTCTTTATAATACAAATCAATGTAATATTATTATATTGAATATTAACAGTAACTACTTCTTATCTCTGAGTAACACTGGACACAGACTCAGAAACACGCACATTAAGGGACATTGCATTCACTTTTACTGGAAGCTCGACCAGCCGCTCTAGCGCCACAGGAAAGAAAAGGGAAAAAAGGTGTAATGCAGAAATCTGTGGCCTGTAGAATGATGTTACCATAGGTGTGCGTCGCTGTTTGATGACGTTGCGTAGAGTGGTCCTATTATGGGTAAAAGGTGGCTGAAATGTGCCTGAATAATGTGTTTTATATTAACTGTACGGGTGCATGCGTTTGGTCCGACATACCATTGGTCCAAACGACAACCTACCTCAAACCCTAAACTAACCATAACCGCAAGCACGGAGCAGCACACCCCTCAACAACCTTAATCCGGTTGTTTTAACGGACCCCTCACCAACCTTAATCCGGTCGTTTTAACGGACCCCTCACCAACCTTAATCCAGTCGGACCAATGGTATGTCGAACCAACGTCTGCCTCCCTAACTGTACAATATGTGAAGACAAGACATTGAAGGCGGGATAATAAGCCTAGACCCAAGGCAGTACTTATGAGTAGTCTGTGGAAGTGTGGAGGCAAGTGGAGTGCAGGTAAACTCAGCCCTAGCAACCAGGCACCACGTCCACCCTATTCTGATTCTGGTAGTATGGGATTCATTCCATATTCACCAACCCTCACCCCAGCCCCCACCCCAGCCTTTTGAAACTTCAGTCACATCTAATTGGGAACACTAATTTTGTACCCAATTTGACATGCTTGGTTTCAACTGGTTTCATGTCCAACATTTGCCCCAAATTTCGACATGTCATGAATACTAATGCACATGTTTGTTGTGCACACACTCCATTTGATTGGTGTGTGTGATTGAGTGTTATGTTCTCAGACATTATCTAACACTCTGTTTGAACTGTGCTGCTGTTCACTTCTGTTTCCATTACTTTATTTTCCTGTATGTAGCCTATAACCACCCCCCCCCCCCCCCCTCCCATACACACACTGACGCACGCACGCACTCACCCATGCACGCACAGACACACACAGACACACACACACACACACACACACACACACACACACAGGACCCCCTCCTCGTTATCTCATCTCCATTACTAGCCATCAGCACGGCGGCCCCCTCCGGTGTTATACATACATACATCAGCGGCATGATGCAGCAGCCTGTCATGTGTGAAATGGGCTACAGCTGATTGGTGGTCTACCAGGGGAGACAGTAGAGAGGCTACAGCTGATTGGTGGTCTACCAGGGGAGACAGTAGAGAGGCTACAGCTGATTGGTGGTCTACCAGGGGAGACAGTAGAGAGGCTACAGCTGATTGGTGGTCTACCAGGGGAGACAGTAGAGAGGCTACAGCTGATTGGTGGTCTACCAGGGGAGACAGTAGAGAGGCTACAGCTGATTGGTGGTCTACCAGGGGAGACAGTAGAGAGGTCATAGAAGAGCAGAGTGGAGAGTATACAGTAACAGGACACAATGGAATAGGAGACAAATGAGAGTGGAGACGGGGAGAGACAGGAGGAGAGAGGGGGACAGACTAAATTAGAGTGGAAATGGGTGAGGATAGGAGAGGAGAGAGACATGTGGCACAGCAGAGAGGATGAGAGACGGACAGAGAAGGATTGGGAGAGAGAGAGACTGTGGCACTGCGCCACTCTGCAGTGGCAGTCTGACTGACTGATTGACAGCCTGGCTGACTGACTGGCTGACTGACTGACTGACTGACTGGCTGGCTGGCTGACTGGCTGGCTGGCTGGCTGGCTGACTGACTGACTGGCTGGCTGGCTGGCTGGCTGGCTGGCTGGCTGGCTGACTGACTGGCTGGCTGGCTGGCTGGCTGGCTGGCTGGCTGGCTGGCTGACTGGCTGGCTGACTGGCTGGCTGGCTGACTGGCTAGCTGACTGGCTGACTGGCTGGCTGGCTGGCTGGCTGGCTGACTGGCTGGGTGAAGTGTCCATCAGTGTGTCCTTCTCTGTCTCTTTCTTTTAGTTTTTTTCCCTTCTGTCTGGTCTCTTCCCTCTTTCAACACATCCTCCGTATCTTTCCGTCGTCTCTTTCTCTCTCTGTCACTCCCTCAGCAATGCAGCATAATAATCTAGATTACAGAGAATATTTCCATGATTTCAATTTTTAGCTGTGTTGTTACTTCTTCAGGCCATGTGGCAGTAAACAAACCCCCCTCCGTCTCGCCAATGTACTACGGAACCGACACAGCGTATGGAATCAGATAGGATCAACGCTGTTGATTTCTCTACATTGACCAAGGGCAGTAGTGGAGGAGAGGTCGAGTGTTGCTCTCTCTCACTTTCACTCCAAAAGACAACACGGGGCATGTCATAATGCGTCTGAACAAACACGATACCCCCTCTATCTATCCCCGCTCATCCACTCCCAAATCATCCGTGAATGGGACGGTATACATGTCATTGCCACTGAACTATTTGCTCGTGAAACCATAGTATGTTCATGGCCAAGATAAACAACCCATAGCGTGTACAAACAAGCCCCTTTCCCTCCATGGGTTATGCACTGCCATCTTCAAAGAGCCAGGGCAGCTCGCTTTCTCTGAGATTATGATCGTAGACTTACACGGGCATACAAATGGGCCATAATGTGTATGACCAACCCCCCCCATTGTTCATACAGTAATATCTTCAAAGAGTGGAGACAGGTAGATAACGGAGATAGGATCATCAGAGGAAACAGGCCTCGCTTTCACAAAGTAGTAACCAGTTGTCTGCTCTCTTACTGCAATGCAGCAGTGTGTCGTCCTCCCGTCTCTCTCTCTCTCTCTCTCTCTCTCTCTCTCTCTCTCTCTCTCTCTCTCTCTCTCCCCCCCCACCCCCCTCACCCATGCGACCACTATGGAAGCATTCTCCTGCCTCACTATGCTGGCAGGAGGAGAGGTAGACACAGAGAAAGGTAAACAGTGGAGCCACTGAAATGATTTACCGTTCACCTACAAGTTACAACTGAAAATTGTTGTGGTGTTTCATATAAATGGCTGCTTGATGCTGTGTGGGGATGCAGCGGTGTAACAAAGCCTGCATAGATAAGCCGGGTTAAATTGTGCGTATAAGCTATAAGCTGGGCTTGTCTAGACTGTGACTGAATGCAATTTTCTCCTCCTTTTCCCCTGACACATTTTCCATGCTGTCTGTTTAAATGGATGCGCTTATACCCCCCTATAGAAGTTCCTTGATGTTGGAAATGGCATTATTCTATTGGCTGGCTGTCTCACTGTTTGTATGGTTGTGATACCCCTTTCCTGTGAATATCTGGTGGACTGGCTGGCTGGCTGGCTGCCTGGCTGACTGACTGTTTATGTGAATTACAGCTTGCTGGTTGACTCTGTCCACAGTGGCCAGTTGATGCGCTGCCTGTCCGCCTAACAGTGTTTCTGTGTTGGTGTGTTTCTCTCCTTCTGCCTGTCAGTCTGTCCATCTACAGATACCAGGGGTCAATCTTTCTGCGTTACTCTACAGGCATGCAGGAGACACACACACACACACACACACACACACACACACACACACACACACACACACACACACACACACACACACACACACACACACACACACACACAGACACACACAGACAGACGGACAGAAAGAAGCAAAGGTCTTCTTTCCAGTCTAGACATGCGAGCAGACTATTGAGTCCAAGAGTGACAGTGACAGAATGGGAGAGATGGATTGCAAGTGAGACGGATATATGGTGGATTAGATGGAGTAAAAGAGGAAGGAAGAAGGAAAGCGAGATAGAACAAAGCATGAAAGAGGACAAAAGAGCGTGGACGTAAAACGAGAATTGAACAGTGAAGGAGAGAATTGAACAGGGAAGGAGAGCTTGTCATTGATTGGTTACAAGGTGAGCTCCGACAGCCAAGTCTGACACTTGCTATTTATTGTCATGAGACACGCAGGCAGGCAGTGTGTGTGTGTGTGTGTGTGTGTGTGTGTGTGTGTGTGTGTGTGTGTGTGTGTGTGTGTGTGTGTGTGTGTGAACAGTACGTATATATCTACAGTACACTGTTTCTGTTTGCATTGTGTAATGACACTGTGGACGGCGTATGTGTTCATGTGCATGTATGCACGTGTGCTAGTGTTGCGTAACCTTTCGTCTCAACTTTGAGGTGCGAGATGCCCCATATTGTATCAGATTGTGATATATATATATATATATATATATATATATATATATATATGTTTAAATTTAAAAACAGGCTGATCTTTTGATTAGACGTGTTCCCATGGGTGTGTGCCATTTGAGTCAGGTTCACTGGCTTCATGTTGTCTCTGATTGCTTCTTGGCACCTTCTCTGCACCACTCTTAAGTAACGGAGGAATTATACTTGACATTTTGAACATTGTTATTCCGTTATTTTTTATTTATTTCCTGATTCTGTTTCTGTTATGTTACTGTAACTAACTAACATTCCTCACAAGAACATCAGTAAACAAGCTCGCTCGCACACAGTGAAATCGTCAGTGTTCATTTAATTGTGAAATGGAACCACAATGGTCTATTTGGTGCCATTTGTGTAGCCTCTCTGAGTTAAATGAACACTAAGGATTTTGCTGTGCAGCTTGTGGATGCTATAATAACTTTTCCCCCATCCTATGAAAAGTGGCTAGCTGGCAAAATAAGCCGACAGATGTTGGTTTGTCATACCCTGTGGATATGCTTTAATGTGGCCACCCTATTCACATGAAACTGACATTGGCAAACACCAGGAGATCTTCTCCACTATACTGTTTCCAGCGGCTCAACTGAGATAGTCCTTAGATGGACTCGGCTGGAGACAGACGGTTTGTGTGTGTGTGTGTGTGTGTGTGTGTGTGTGTGTGTGTGTGTGTGTGTGTGTGTGTGTGTGTGTGTGTGTGTGTGTGTGTGTGTGTGTGTGTGTGTGTGTGTGTGTGTGTGTGTGTGTGTGTGTGTGTGTGTGTGTGTGTGTGTGTGTGTGTGTGTGTGTGTGTGTGTGTGTGTGTGTGTGTGTGTGTGTGTGTGTGTGTATATTTGGAGTGCGGTCTATCTGACACGTACCATAGCTACCGCAGGATAGGACATTAGGAAATGCTGCTGGGATGAGGAACTTGACCTTCAGAACTTGTGGAGGGGGTGTTTGTGCGGGCCTGTGTGTGTGTGTGTGTGTGTGTGTGTGTGTGTGTGTGTGTGTCAGTATGACAGCACAGTGTGGTATAGAACTTACTTGTCAGATACAGGCTAAGGGTGGGAATGGACTTATAATAAGCCTGCGCAGAGGCAGGATGAGAGGGAGGATGTGTGTGTGTGTGTGTGTGTGTGTGTGTGTGTGTGTGTGTGTGTGTCTGTGTGTCTGTGTGTGTGTGTGTGCGTGCAGCAGCTGACAGACCAGTGCTAGTCTCCTGTGGTTGCTGTCACTGGTCTCCCTCTGCAGGTCACAACACACTGCGGCTCGCCTCCTGTCTGACACATCGGTGTGGGTGTGTGCGTGTCTGTGTAGGTCTTCAAGATTGTTAATTTCTCATGTTTGAACCTTGCCACTGTGATTATACTGCAGGGCCGGCACGTGTGTGCCCGTACCACCAAACCCCCCCCCACACACACACACACACACACACACACACACACACACACACACAGTAACACACTCTGGGGGCTGGATGTCAGACAGACAGATAGATGGCCTACTGCTCGCTGCTAAGCCTGGCCAATCTGGCCTAGCAGATAAAGACAACCTGTGAAGGGGTCAGACAGCTCGTGCGTGCGTGTCGCCAATCACCATCAGAATGCTGCAAATCTTCTCCTACCATTACATGATGAAATTATTAAAGTGTGTTTCTGTATCGCATGCAAGCACATCAGACCTATGATATAATATAGTTTAGACAGCTAACCTAACGTGGGCTAGTGTCCACATTGACTAGACACAGCTGAAATGATATTTGGATAAAAACATATTGCCCTCAAAGGTACCTAGGTATTGTTATCTGCCTTCGGTGTTGCACTGTTCAACACACTCTCACTCCCCAAACAAACACCAACGATAAACATTGTGACCGAACTTCACACGTCTGGTGCCGTCCCAGTTACTTCCGCACTCCAGGAATGCAGATGTGGTGTTCTCAAACCCAAGACGTAAACGGGGTCCGCTATAAAACGCCGGAGGCGCGCCATCCAAAGCGGACTTAAGATGAGCCAGCCATTTGACCAGTGTCCAGTGGTGCCCAGCGTATTAGCCCACCACCCAAAAGAGATGTCTCCCCAGGACCCAAATGAGTGAAAATAACAGATATACTAGCTCACACCACGTCACTCTGCGCTGCATTGTGAGCTTGTATAGCTCGGCTATTTTCACTACTACTTAAACATTTGTTTTCTAATATATGGAATTTCTTATAGATATATATATTTTATCAAAGTTTTTTAATGATTTTTCAAATAAGCATACAAAATACACATGACTTACATAAAAGAAAAGGACAAGAAAAAACTAACTAAAAACTAAAACAAAACACAACTAGCATGAAATTACTGAAAATTTATATTTTTTGTTGTTTTTTGAAAATGTTTTGAAATGATAATAATTAAAAACAAAATGTATGAAACAAAAAATAAAGGAACCCATAAAAATATGTCCACGACCCACAAATGGGTCCTGACCCAGCAGAGCGGTGGGAAGTCCGCGTCAGCTGACTCAGTGCCATTGGAGTTATGTAACTCATATCCACCACAGTCAACATGTGCCATCACGGGTCGGGTACCACCTTCCAGTCAAACATTTTTTGTTTGGTGAAATCCGAAGTCACCTGTTTGCCGTATTGGGAGAATGCGCTGCATTGCACTGTTAAAGTACATTCAAGTTGAATAAGTCTCCTTAAGCTTAAACACCCTAGAGTAATAAGTCTTCCTTCGTGTAAAATAAGTGAAATCTAAAGGTGTCTATAGAAATAGAAAGTATTATTTTCAATCCACATATTGCAGCCTACATATTATTCCAGCCTTCTTGAGGCTTTGCAGGTTTATAATCATATACCGGTAGCTTAAATGAGTGCAATATATTCACTCACACGTCTCACATACAATACCACTGATTTATTACATGCTGTGTCTCCCTGGGAGATTATACCGGTACTGTATATATTTCAATTATAGAAAAGATTACCTGACCATAGAACAAAAGTACCACTTAAGTTAAAAGTATGGTAACTTATTGTTTTTTGTTAAAATAAGTGTTAAATAGCACTATTTTCTGATAGCACTCATTGCTAGTATTGACCATGACCGCAGCCATCTTGCCATTAAGTTAATGACAATGGCAATTTGCCATTAACAGGCGACAGCCCAACAGAAAAGTCCTAGCTGATTGTATTAAACAACGTCAAACTCACCAACATTGCAGCTGTACGAAAAACTGAAATTATCCTTTTTCTATCTGCAAAGTGTTTGTTTCATGGGGGCTGCGGTGGCTCAGGGGTAGAGTTGCCGGATGGAAACCGCAAGGTTGCCAGTTCGAACCCGGAGTTAGTGTCGAAGTGTCCTTGAGCAAGAGGGAAGCACCCTATGATCCGACGGACCATTGCTCCGAAGGAGCATTGGTCCGAGGTGCGCTGGGGGTCGGGAGAGGGTGGGTGGTTAGGTTTAGGTGTCTGCCCCGGGGGAGGTTAGGGTTAGGGTGAGGGTTTGAGGTAGGTTGTCGATCGGACCAATGGACCGTCGGCATATTGACGCGGACCCGAGCAAGACACTAATTGCTCCTGATGTGCTGTTTGGTGCATGCAAGGTTGCATAGTTTCCGCCGCCATCGGTGTATGAATGTGTGTGTGAATAGGTGAATGTAATGCACAATCTATGTAAAGCGTCTTGGATAAAGGCGCCATATAAATGCACCATTTACCATATAAATGCACCATTTACCATCTACTATATAATGCGCTACGTCTTTGCGCACGTGTGTGTACGTTTGTAATGCACGTAACTCGAGAACCCTTTGACCCACCGACTTCACATCCGAAGTCCCCCATAGGGAGTGCAGTGCCAGGTATCGAGTCTAGTTTTCATAATCATCCACCATAGACATGTTATGAGCTACTTTCTGACAAGAAATTCCTTGCAGGTGAAGATTAAGTGTTGGAGTTCAGAAGTGCTCATTGGATATCACTCAACAGCCCTGCGTACCACCTGTTGAATTTGCACAAAATGCAGGAGGCAGCAGGATGTTGCTTTACTGAAAAGAAGTGTTTCCAAACGATCTGCATAATAGTCAATAGTGTTTATTTATTCACTAATATGAGCTCTCTCAAGCTCTGGAAATGTATATTTTCAGGTTGGGATACCAATCTTATGCAATCAGGATAAACAAGTGAAATTGGCACTGATACAGAAAGAAATTAACTGACACATTTTACACTGGAACACTATAAAATTATAAATAGCTGATAAATGGTTACTCTCTCATGACTTTTCAGGCTTTTCTGTTTAAAGAGCCGGACTGCATGCCGGAGAGACAGGGAGTCCCAGGCTGTTACTGAACAAACGGTCTATAGCAATGATTACTATCAGAATATAGTGCTTAAACCTTTTAACACAACAGCAAACACTTGCACGCAGCAGCCACTTGCATCGACTTGCAATGAGGCGATTCAGACTGCTGCGATTTCTCTCTGCAACATATTGCTGGGTTTAAAACAGGTCTATTAGCGTGTCCAGGTAGCTCAGTTGGTAGAGCTCTCGCCTTTGGACCACAAGTTCATGGGTTCGATCCTGGGCACCGCCAACTCAATGTATGAGTAGCACGGCTTGGGTGCAGCAAGTACTGGGAGCTGATGGTAGGTGTGGTGCTCCACCTCAGCAATCCATCTCCCAGGGGTCTAGCCGCATTGTAACAGGGATTGACTCACACACAGTGGCGATCTTATATATGTTTCAATTGTTAAAAAAAAATAGTAGTAGTAGTAATATTGCATTTCATCACACCTTCCAATCAGCCTTGTCAATGATTCAGCCTCATTGTACGTCCACTTACCTAGTTGGCAGCAGCTAATAATCACTGCAGGTACTCGACCTGTCATGTCACATTGACCTGCGTTTGGTTGTAATTGTTCCCACTTCCCAGTGTGCGCACTCACTGCACTAGCAGCGCTGAGAGTTGCGATTGCATCATTGTATAGCCTATGCTGCCTTCCAGTTATACCTTACAGTAATTTCAAAACAAAGTAAAAAATTGTTTAATCAAGCTGCTTTTGTGTATTTTTCTACTTAGCTTTGAAGTCCAATAATATAAATAAGCCACTCCCGACCTACTTCTTCTACAAGCGTGACATATTGTATCTGCTATTTTTGCTTTTTTTTGCTTGGCCGTCTCCGTTGTGCATGTTTTCCCTTTTTTCTCTTTTTTTAATTATTATTGTTTTTAGCTTCTGTTAGCTTCTGTTGCCACTCACTCCGTCCGTCCAATGTTACTGGTGTTAACGCCTTACACAACAGCAGCCAATACGGCTTGCCGTTGCAGCGTTCAGAGTATGGGTTTTTATGCCGTTCAGACTAAGGGTTTCATGATGGGTAAGTCTCCCATTGGCTTAGAGGCAGCCAATCATGAAAAAGTATCTTCTAAGGTCGTCACTAGAGAAGTTAGTAGCAACTCTAGTCTTTTCAAGCACCTGGCAAACAATTGTAAAGGCGAAAATAGACCGAAGCAGTGAGGGTCAGCAGTGATCCCTTCTGCCCATTCCTACACCGTAAATGTCAGTATTCATTTAACTCTTAGGTTAGGTTTTTTCACTCTCCAAATTAAATGAACATTTTACTGTGTACCATAACTTAATGAGAGCAAGTGGATGATTGGACATTGAGTCACTTTCAGACGAGTAGTCCTAACCTCTAAACCAGCTCTGAACAGGATTTTGTTTTGACAAACATGACACAAATTGGTAATTTAAATCTATTCTTGCAAGGTTTCTTAGACCAGGTAGGGGTCAGGAGATGTGGGAAGGGAAACTGAAACAGGAATGAGCTGAAATACTGTACAGTAGGATTTTCTGGCAACTAGCTAGTACAGTACTTGGGCCCCTGGCACTATGGGAGACAGCAGAATATTGCCCCATCAAGAGTAAATATTG
>NC_137868.1:32889241-32891741 GCF_963924005.1 Protomyctophum bolini | reverse complement strand
TCTGTAATCCTTCTCCTTGGCAAGCGTCATTCATACTGACAATGGAGCCGTCGCCAGAGAACGTCTGTATAGGTGGCATGCATCTGAGTTGAAGTGAAGTTCGAGGTGTTGCAGACTAGGATGAACACTGAACAGGAAGGGTGACAGCACCACGGCTCCTTGGGGAGCGCCAATGTGGTTGTTTTGTGCATATTCTTTAGTGGTTGGTGATGAAGTACATCCGCCTGGACTTTCCCTAACCCCAAAATGGACCCTGAGTCAACTCATGGGCTCTTATGTCACCCCATTCAGAATAACCTAATTTATCTTTTTCAGAGGAGGTGTATGTCTAAAGAAATCTCACTTGCAAGGTTTGCTTAAAGAACTATATTTCCGTATTTCTTTAAGGAAAATTACATTCTGATTTTCTGGTGATGTAGTTTAATTTAGCTCTATTTCAGAGATCGGGGTAGGTCGAAAGAATATCAGCAGCAACAACAAGAGAAAACAACAACATTTGCCCCAAAATAAAGGTTCACATTCACCACGTTGCATTTCATTACAGGGAGACGTATGGATAATGGGGTATGAAGGGGGGGAAACGGTTACACTGCCGAAGTCTGCTTCTTCTTATAAGGTCACTGCCGGTGGGTTTTTGGAAACTGTAGAAGGAACGGAGCAAGCATGCACAATTAAGACTTGCATGGTGGCTTTATCTGCAGCGCAGCGGGAGCTGCTGTGACCCAGAGTGGCTGAGGGGATAAAGGTAGAGGAAGTCCAGCTGATTGGTTGTGCATTGGTCAGTACTTCCTCCTCGTCCCGTCAGTCACATGGCCTGGTTTAAGGTTGCGTGATAATGGTTTAAATTAATAATAATAATAATAAAAACCCAACAACAACAACAACCATAAAACATTGTGATTTAATTTGTAATATTCTTGTTGTATAGTAAGAGTAGAGTGAACAACTGGAACGTAGAATTATAGTGCATGATGAATGCTGAAATATATTTTTGTTTGACTGGCCAGAAAAATTAGAAACTTCTGTTCCAGCATACCTTGCACAGAAGGTACCATCTCAAACAAACCCTCTGCTAAATGCCTAAACTGTAAACACCTTTTCAAACCGCAATTTGAGAATCGCAGAAGCGTGGATTAACTTTCTGGGATTTGGAAATAGTTTTTTGAGCATCATATTCTGTCGATCACCTAGACGGTATGAGATATTTCCCCATAGGGTACTGAGTACAAGTAGACATGGGGATTTCCTTATACCAGTTAAAAGTTTATGCCAGAAATCGGTGGTGGACAGAGTTTTGAAAGTAACCTTCGAAACTCCCTGCATGAGTTCTTGAAAGCTCCTAAAGAGTACACACACACACACACACACACGCACGCACAGTCGCAGGCAGGCACGCACGCACACACACACACTGACACACACACACATTCATCCTGACAGCGTGTCTGTTTTCTACCCAGCCCACGTTCTCCTGTGCTGCAGATCTGCCTGCCTGACAACTCTGATAACACCGGGCTGCTAAACCTAGAGCAGCACAAGTCATTTCACTACTCCACTACACACAGAGGATTACAGTGTGTGTGTGTGTGTGTGTGCACACACATATACTACGTGTATGTCTAGAATCACAGGAGTGTGTGCATCAATGTTTCAAAGTCATGCACGTGTGTGCTTGCACTGTATGTCCACTCTTGCACGCACCAGTGGGTGGATGTGTCTGTGTGTTTATGTGGGGAGGGTGTACATGTGCGCGTGCTTGCTTTACGATGACATTGACGGGCAAAAGCCCTCTCTGCTCTCCCTTCCTTTTACTGCCACTATCAGATCCCACACTTTAACCTGCCTGACGTTAATACATACAATTTATAGAAGCCGCTGTTACGGTATAGTAACCCTCTCTGTCCTCCAGCCCTTATCGTCATCTTTCTTAAAGATGATTCATTCCTGTGCACGGAGGAAGTGCAGATCTGCCGTGCAGAGGTGGCGAGACGGCTCTGAACGAGTAGTTCTCCGTCACCCACGCGTTATCTTAAAAAAATGTCCTCTTTTCTTTTTCCCCCCCACAACAAACAACAAAAAAAGATGGGTGATTTATTCACAAGACGCCGAGCTTGTTCTGAACGCCACCTCCTTGACAGAGAGGCGTCGAGCTGCAGTATACGGCCGCTGCTGGCAGCTGATTGGAGACGCGTCCCGCTCTGAGCTCAACTCCTTGGCATGCGCGCCAAAGATAAAGCTGACGAGAGAGAGAGAGAGAGAGAGAGAGAGGTGAGGAGGAGGTGGAGGTGGAGGTGGAGGAAGAGAGGGAGAAGTTTCCAGAGGAGACACCAGGGGGTGGAACGAGAATTGCAGACTGGGTAGAAGCAAAAGGAGGGAGGAGAAGAAGAGTGGAGAGGAGACGGGAGGAAAACAGCAGAGCGAGTGGGGAACAAAATGGGAAGTGAGGATTGCAAAGAGAGATAAGGGAGAAATGAGAAGTTAGGAGGGGACAGATGAAGAC
>NC_137868.1:32881741-32884241 GCF_963924005.1 Protomyctophum bolini | reverse complement strand
CAGTCGGAGAAGCTTATTGTCAGTATCAGCCGAGAACTCAGGAGTCTTACCAGGTCCAATGCGCTAGACGACCCCTGGGAGATGGAGCGCAACACCTACCATCAGCTCTAGTACTTACATCCTTCAACCTAATAGAAACTGCAGGCTTTCTCTTCTTTAAAAGTGAGCATGTTATAACAGAAGACATTGTATTAATAAAAGAAAACCTGAACTGTCCACAGAGACACAGAAAGAAAAGAGGTACCATATAATCAGCATGAGAACCAATTATATGAAGATTGGTTGAAAATGGCTCGGGTGAAGTGGTCCTAAAGTATGTTAAGTTGTTCCAAACTGCCGGGGCAGCGCATGTAACGCCCGGGATTCTAACTCTGGTCTCCCGTGTGAAAGTCCAACATCTTAACCACTAGACCAAAGGGATATCCGTTTGGACCGGGGGATAGATATTAGACTATTGAGGCCATCAGGCAGAGGCTCTGAGCCACTCTGCTACACGCACATGAAACAAGTTCAGTTTGTAAAATATACCCACAAAGGTACTGGGTGGAAGCAAACCAAGGATGGACTTTATAAATAATCAATGACTGAGTCTGCACAAAGCCAGTGAAGACCATGAACTCTGTCATATAAGGTGCAATGGTGAGTGGGAAGGTTGCAGCCTGTGACAGACCTCAGGGCGCTGTTGTATACAAAGTATCTCAACAGTATTTGGCAGAGGCGTGCATGTAAATCAGATCACCATAATCCAGTAAGAGAAGGAATGTAGCCTCAACCAGTTTGTTTTTCTCTGCGACAAAGGAAAAACAGAATTTATTTCTAAAAATCAAATCCTTACTTCTTTACTAAGTTTTCAATCTTATATTCAGATGTTAACTTATCATCAATGAAATGACCTAAGTACTTGTATTGTGACACTAATGCAATTTGATTGACCTCTAAGGTTACAATACCAGAAAGAGAAGTCGATCTTCTTATGGAATTGGAGAATAACGGTTTCATCCTGTATTCAACACAAGTTAAGCAGCTGTCATTCAATGACACTAAAAATACACTGCAAATACTCTAGTGACTGAGCAATAGAACTCTAGTGACTGAGCAATAGAACTCTAGTGACTGAGCAATAGAACTCTGGTGACTGAGCAATAGAACTCTAGTGACTGAGCAATAGAACTCTGGTGACTGAGCAATAGAACTCTAGTGACTGAGCAATAGAACTCTAGTGACTGAGCAATAGAACTCTAGTGACTGAGCAATAGAACTCTAGTGACTGAGCAATAGAACTCTGGTGACTGAGCAATAGAACTCTAGTGACTGAGCAATAGAACTCTGGTGACTGAGCAATAGAACTCTAGTGACTGAGCAATAGAACTCTAGTGACTGAGCAATAGAACTCTAGTGACTGAGCAATAGAACTCTAGTGACTGAGCAATAGAACTCTGGTGACTGAGCAATAGAACTCTAGTGACTGAGCAATAGAACTCTAGTGACTGAGCAATAGAACTCTAGTGACTGAGCAATAGAACTCTAGTGACTGAGCAATAGAACTCTGGTGACTGAGCAATAGGGGCACCACACCAATAAAGAACAGTATCATCGGCATACAAATAGAAATGTGCTTTTGGAACATTTGGGCCTTGATGAAATACTAAACAAGAGTGGACCCAGTGCATAGCCTTGGGAAACCCCTGAAACATGCTGGAACAAACGGCATCAATTTGAACACATTGAATCCTTTCAGAGAGGTCATTGTCAAACCAGCCAACGATCTGCTGAGACAACCCTATATTGAGCAGCCTTTTCTTTAAAATAGGATGGTCAACTGTATCAAAGGCCTTTGAAAGATCAATACAATTAGCAACATGTTTTTTGGGGATACTGTGATTCACCTAGGCTATATGTTATTTGGTTTGATGCCAATACCAGTGTTTTGTATTAGGTTTGCGCAGCTACCAGGAGATAATGAAGGGAACAGTCAATTAAGTGGTGATTTATGTGATATTTTATGGATGTTGAAGACCAGGCATGCTGCAGCATTCTGGATGTTTTTGTATTGGAGGGGCTTCCTGGAGCCTGGATAAGGAGCTTGGGCAGAATCCTGAGGGAGGAAAGGGTCTGATCCTTGGCATATCAATGTAAAGTGTAAACCTATGGATCAAGTGACCACTGTACTGCGATGTGAGCCTTGAAGTGCAGCTGACTGTCCAGGACAACACCAGGGAGTTGTCGATGGAAATGGTGCGATCCTGCATTGGGCAGGACTTACCTGGCAAGAAAAGAAGCTCAGGGTTGTCTGCGTTGAGCTTGAGGTGATGGGAAGACATCCAGTGTGAAATGTCAGTCAGGCATGCAGCGATCCGCTCTTCAACCTGAGTGACAGAGGGAAGGAAGGAGAAAAACAATCAAGTGTCATCAGTGGTAGGAAAGCTGGTAGACGGAGAAAAGTTTAGGGGGACAAGTACAGACCCTTGGGGAACTGTGGGCATGATGATACGGGGTTGAG
>NC_137868.1:32839241-32876741 GCF_963924005.1 Protomyctophum bolini | reverse complement strand
AGTGGTAGTGGAGACTAGGAGGTGGACATGTAGTCTAGTGGTAGTGGAGACTAGGAGGTGGACATGTAGTCTAGTGGTAGTGGAGACTAGGAGGTGGACATGTAGTCTAGTGGTAGTGGAGACTAGGAGGTGGACATGTAGTCTAGTGGTAGTGGAGACTAGGAGGTGGACATGTAGTCTAGTGGTAGTGGAGACTAGGAGGTGGACATGTAGTCTAGTGGTAGTGGAGACTAGGAGGTGGACATGTAGTCTAGGTGGTCGTGGAGACTAGGAGGTGGACATGTAGTCTAGGTGGTAGTGGAGACTAGGAGGTGGACATGTAGTCTAGGTGGTCGTGGAGACTAGGAGGTGGACATGTAGTCTAGGTGGTAGTGGAGACTAGGAGGTGGACATGTAGTCTAGGTGGTCGTGGAGACTAGGAGGTGGACATGTAGTCTAGGTGGTCGTGGAGACTAAGAGGTGGACATGTAGTCTAGGTGGTCGTGGAGACTAAGAGGTGGACATGTAGTCTAGGTGGTCGTGGAGACTAGGAGGTGGACATGTAGTCTAGGTGGTCGTGGAGACTAAGAGGTGGACATGTAGTCTAGGTGGTCGTGGAGACTAAGAGGTGGACATGTAGACTAGGTGGTCGTTGGAGACTAGGAGGTGGACATGTAGTCTAGTGGTCGTGGAGACTAAGAGGTGGACATGTAGTCTAGGTGGTCGTGGAGACTAGGAGGTGGACATGTAGTCTAGTGGTAGTGGAGACTAGGAGGTGGACATGTAGTCTAGTGGTAGTGGAGACTAGGAGGTGGACATGTAGTCTAGTGGTAATGGAGACTAGGAGGTGGACATGTAGTCTAGGTGGTTGTGGAGACTAGGAGGTGGACATGTAGACTAGGTGGTCGTTGGAGACTAGGAGGTGGACATGTAGTCTAGGTGGTTGTGGAGACTAGGAGGTGCATGGACATGTAGTCTAGGTGGTCGTGGAGACTAGGAAGTGGACATGTAGTCTAGGTGGTCGTGGAGACTAGGAAGTGGACATGTAGTCTAGTGGTCGTGGAGACTAGGAAGTGGACATGTAGTCTAGTGGTCGTGGAGACTAGGAAGTGGACATGTAGTCTAGTGGTCGTGGAGACTAGGAAGTGGACATGTAGTCTAGGTGGTCGTGGAGACTAGGAAGTGGACATGTAGTCTAGTGGTCGTGGAGACTAGGAAGTGGACATGTAGTCTAGTGGTCGTGGAGACTAGGAAGTGGACATGTAGTCTAGGTGGTCGTGGAGACTAGGAAGTGGACATGTAGCCTAGGTGGTAGGGCATGCCAATTCCCAGATTTCCCATGAGGCCCATAGGGCAGGAGCCTATCTCCTGTTTCTGTAGCGTTAGGCAGCTTGATGTACAAGTACACCCCCTGGACATGACGCTAGTAGTCGCAGGGACTTACTCCAATCCAACCCTTGATGCTCAGTGTCAAGCATGCAGGGAGTCACTGAGTCCAATTCAATTTTTAGAGTCTTTGGTATAACCCGGCTGGGGATTGAAGTGATTGAACCCCAACCTCCCAGTCTCAGGGCGGACACTCTAACCACAAGGCCACTGAGCTGGTAAAGTGCACATGAACTGGAGGAACACGTTCCGCCACCCACAGAGCACGGGCCCATACCAACCTGTAGGTATCCTTGCTTTCCCACCCACAAACACGACCAAGTGTGTTTGTTGGAGTGCCGGCCAAGCTGGATAGGAGGCACCATGGAGGAATCAAACCCCAGTCCTACCTTTGCCGTTTGTCCTGTGAAATGACACTGAAAGGCAGTAATTTGATTGGTCATTTCCCCCACTGAATAAATGGGGAAGAATATATTTATATTCCCATCTTGCCACAATCACGGGTGCTCCTCCAACCATCTTTGGTTACCACAATAATCAGACAAAGGTCTGTCACCACGGCCCATCCACCTCCCAGCTGACTGCGCTTTGTGCCCCTAATGGGGACCGTGGTGGACTGGGTAGTGGATATATAGCCTGGGAGGTGAACATGAACTGGGAAGTGGACACAGAGATTGGGACATACTGTATACAGTAGACTGGGAAGTGGCCATGATACTGTAGTCTTGGTAGGTGGAGAAATCGACTGAAAGGTGGACATTATGTCGGGTGGAAAGCTCCACAGTCCACAGTTAGCAGAAAGAAGTACCAGACAGGCGGACAGACAATCAGGCTTAGACAAGTCTGTACAATCAGCCAACTAGATTAGATTATGGTACTACTGAATAAAGCCTGGGGATATACTGGCATACTTGGCATGCACACACGCACGCACGCACGCACTCACACACACACACACACACACACACACACACACACACACACACACACACACACACACACACACACACACACACACACACACACACACACACACACACACACACACACACAGTAGTGCATGACAGCTTTTAATGCATGACAAGTAATGTGGAGTTATGTAATTGTCTGTTTGTCATTAAAGACAGATGGGTGGTTTTACAATATGCCCATTTAGCTGTTAGTCCGCTAATTGAGGCAACACAATCGAACACTAAACTGTGGAAAATTATGATAGTACGAGATGAATACACCATATACAGTAGGTCCTAATGTGCTGTATAACAACAACCACCCTCATTAGCCCATATTCTCTTTCTGGGTGGAACGTTAAAATATGCATGTGATAAATAAAACATGCGCCACTAATTCTTAGTTGGACGTGCTAGGTTTAATTTGTGGTGACAATATTTTATTAAGACCTTTGCCGGGTGATTGATAAATCAGCCCCAATCACATTTTCCTTTCTCAATGTTATGAACACTGAAATGACAAATTATGTAAAAATAATGAATGATGTCTTGCTATCCTTTGTTGAGTAGAATACAGAAGGCAGACAACAAATATGGAAATAAGTAAACAACAAACACAGTTAGTTTGAGGGAGTTTGAACCCGCCACCTCATTAAAAGTATGTGCAAGGGTTGTTTAGTATTTTTATACCACCAAACAGTCCCCAAATATTACTGTGCTACAGTTTGGAAACCTCATATGTCCAAAACGGTTACTTTTCAGGATTCAAATTCAAATGTATCAAAAGTAGCAGCAAGCTCAAAGCGTTTCCAGCTTGTGGATCTGCTACTTATTTGCTACTATCTGCTACAATTATTTTATTTTATTTTATTATGACTATTTAAATAAGTTTGTATTGTGTGGTGCTGTACTAGTATGATCAAGTAGGGCGTTATGAAAAACCCCCACAAAAAGCCCAACAGAGACGATAATGGTAATAAAATAAATAAAAACATATGAAAAACATAATTGCTGGAGGCTAGAGCGAACCATCATTGCTACACCTCGATACTAATTTGCAAATGCAAATGTTGTCACAGACTGGCTATTGCCTGTTAACAGAAATACAGTTGTTTATACACTATTTCATATGCCTGGAGTCTTAATTCTTTTCACAAAATGTTGACTATAGCTATAAATTAACATCATTACACACGTTGCCTAAAAAGAAGAACTGTGCCTACACTATGATGTCCTTATTCTCTTGTATTCTCGTCGCCGGGTCTGATGTTTTCATTTCACAGAAGAAATCGTTAGATCCATGTATGCAATTAATGCTAATACTATTTGTCTGTGATGTTTTCATATTTTATACTGTATGGGGGGGGCTATAGCACTGGGCTATAGCCCAGTGCAAAGTCTTCCATGGTTCCCATCCATTTATTCAACATCGCTTCAGTAAGGTTTTTTTAATGTCATATACTGTACATTCCGGTTAACATCCCAGCCAATCAGAATGGCGTATTTGCCCTAGGTGGTTTGTTAGTGTTCAGTGCTGTGGTGTAAATATAGTGGAAACACAAGTGTCCTTTGAAACGCAATCATCATGAAATGCCTCATGGGATCTAGCCTCGGTCCCAGGCTTACTTATCTGCGAAAAGAAAAGCCTGGTCACAATGTAAGGCAGAGAAGCTATCGGCGGATGTATCCTCCGGAACATCCGTCAAATGTATTTCCCCCCGGATATGATATTTTCCAGACCAATCACAACACTTGTTTCATTCGCGGAGAATGTAAACTGATTTGTAAAGCATCAACGTCATTTCCTTGGGCAATACTTCCGCTAAAATCCTGCAACTTCCGCTGATAGTCAGCGTAGGTCTTGCCCAGGGTGCATGGGATCCCGTCGGCAGACAGGAACTAACGCATGCTCAGAACAAGCTTCCACGGAAGACAACATTCTGCTGTAACTCACTTTGCATCACATGATGGATTTTTTCATGACGTATTGAAATGGATTTAAGATTAGCTGATCTATATATGCTCACAGCGCATCGCAACGTGACGCAACTAACTGCTCGCCTATTCTCCTGCCTATTATGACATGCCCAGAATTAGGGATGCTATTGCTATAGGGTTCACGTGGTTAAACTGGGGGTCAGGACCGACAGGTCATTGAGAGAGACGTCATAATATATGTGAGGTAAGACATAGGGTCTTATCTTTCGGTGCAGTTCCTAAGGGGAATAAAATGCAGAACCAATATAACAAAAACTGTGACCTTTGTCTGATTAATGCAAAATGAGCTCAGTTCACAATGCAGAGGGATTATGAAGCACTTGGACTATCGTATTGTAATGGCATTATCACACTCATTTGCCTTACTCAGCTCCTTGACTCACTGCACTTTTATGGCTGTTAAGGGTCCCGGTTGAAAGATAAAGAAGTCATAACAAGTCGTCTCATGTAGAGTGTCACCTTTTAATGTCCTTCTAGGCCCTGATAATGGATTGAACCATTAGCCCCAGCCTATCTACCATGGTCCCCTCTAAGTGGGTTACAATTGTCAGCGTGACTGTAATCCAATGCACTTGAACCATATGAAATGAAGCTATTCCATAGAGTGTTCCATTGGCTCTATGGGGCAGACTAATAGTCAACTAAGATGTGGAATACAGTGAGTTCATTGCTCCCTATCGATACTGTACCCACCTGTGTACTGTTTATCCAGCAGCCGTAATGAGCAGTGGACTCAAATGTAGTCGTTGCTCCAGACAGGCATCACGTTTTTAACACCTGTCTACTCTGCTCTACTCTGTCTGCGTGTGTGTGTGTGTGTGTGTGTGTGTGTGTGTGTGTGTGTGTGTGTGTGTGTGTGTGTGTGTGTGCATGTGTGCATGTGTGCGTGTGTGTGTGTGTGTGTGTGTGTGTGTGTGTGTGTGTGTGTGTGTGTGTGTGCATGTGTGCATGTGTGCGTGTGTGTGTGTGTGTGTGTGTGTGTGTGTGTGTGTGTGTGTGTGTGCATGTGTGTGTGCGAGTGTGTGTGTGTGTGTGTGTGTGTGTGTGTGTGTGTGTGTGTGTGTGTGTGTGTTTGTGTGTGTGTGTTGGAGGGGGTGGGGGTGTGGGTAGGTGTCTATCAGTGTGCACAATGCGTGTTCGTCTGTAGTACATGTGTGTGTTTTGGTTCGGAGGGATTAATTTCCTCCCAGACAGTCAGTCAGACCTCTCTCTCTCCAGGGAGGCCAGACGTTCTATTTGCCTTTGCTGTGCTGTCTGATTTCCTTCATACCCTTTGTTTTTGTTTTCCTGCATTCGGAGAGGACTAGATGGTTTTAAATTATATGTTTATATGTGCAGGTTTTCGTGGTGTGGTGTGTGGCTGTTGGGATATGTGATTGATTACTTTGAATTGCATGGTATTGTAATGCATTCAGTTGCCAGGCAAGTAAAGTGTTAGGGGTAAAAAGACGAGAAAGATGTCTGAGAAGGGTAAAGACAGACCTAGACCACTAGATGCTGACCTCTCCGGGAACTATTTAGTGGACATTGTATACAAAAGTGTATATAATGTACATACAATGTCCAGCTGGATGGAAATTGTAGCCAACTAAGGACTTGGTGGAGTGCCAGGTGGGGGGACAGACCAGGGGTCTGACATGGTTTATCACACACTTTACAGTACGTCTATATTCTTAAGATTTGCCGGTCCAGTCCAGAAATAAGCACAAAACAGATAGATGCGCTCATTTGCATGCATGTGTCTTTCTTCTGCACACTGTGACACAGACAACATTAATGTTACATGCCCAACATTTCCACTGACTAGACAACCAAAGTTGTAGCACTCCAAATCAATAAGATGATCAGCACCTTGCAGCTTTCCAGTATGTTTTGAACTCAACGGCCTGTTATAGCGCCACCATGAGGCCGATTTAGTCAAAACACATTTCTGTAGATTACTCGTACACATTTTATTCATACATCACACAATTCGATGTACACTATCTCCATAGGCACCATTTCCCATCTTCTAAGGGCCAAGGGGAGGTAGTTTAGAGACCAGGATTACTGCAGGTTTTTGTGAGGGTACCTACCGAGGGGACACGGGGAGAACATGCAAACTCCACACAGAAAGGCCCTTTCACCTGTCTCAGGTATGGGCACTGATGACGCGGAGAAGGGAACACGCCCACAGCGTCCCCAGCGGGAATCGAACCCAGGACCTTCTAGCTGTGAGGCGACAGCAGTCCTACAACATGAAATTCAACTTTTTTGTGTGCTTTTTGCACTCCCCTATTTGTTTTCTATCCCCACAAATATGCATTTTTTAACAATCAGGCTTTGTCATCATAGGGGCTTTTATAGAAATTGCTCTTAGGAACAGTTCAACTGATTTGGTCATATGCGTGATATCATCAGTATCACCCTACTTTGTATAATTCATCCCCCTCTTCAGTCTTCAGTTCCAAATGTGCATTTCCACTTTGTTTACAATATCCGCCATTGCTGATTTTTTCCAAATGTAAAATGCTTGTTATAGCGTCTTTAATGTTAATTCATGCCTTGCATATACATGATTACTGTGTTTCGTTTCACTTAGATGGCTGTTGAATAACATTGTCCAAACAAGCCGCAAGCATCACATTTGTCCATCACCCATCACTTCCTCCACCGTTACCAATCTTCAGAGTTGGATAGCCCGGCCTTGATGTGCTCCCAGAGCACAGAGGGAGCACCCAGGCTGCGCTACAGTCACTGCTCTGTTTACAATCACACCCTTATTGACTGGCGCCACCTCTTTGGGCTGGTGCAGGCTGTGCAGCTTTTTGTTGACAATCATGTGCATCCAAACATGCCTTATAAGACAGCTCAAAGTACCACTACTACCGTACTAGTAGTAGTAGTAGTAGTAGTAGTAGTAGTAGTACCTACATCGTATAAAGTGTAAAACCTAATTAGAGATGTGAGTGACAATAGACTGTGGCATAGTACAGTTTTGAATTTCATCTTCTTCCCTGGGAACGAGGCTATGCGGAATTACCGGAATATACAGTTTATAATTACACCCTTCCCTGGTTATTTAGCCAAAAAGAAATATATACAGAATATAGATACACTATAAGAGGAATAAGGAATAAGTTAGCAAATAAGTATATACATTGTGCAAATAGCAGTCAGTATTGTGCAGCGAAGTATAACTGTATACTGTAATTACTGTATAGGCCTACTTACTGTATAGTATAATCTAAAATGGATGAATTGAAGGGAAAATAAACTACATTTCGGTCTGTTTTGGCCCGCCAATAACATGTTCTAATATCCACTTGGTCAATGTTTATGCCTACAGACATTTTTTGTTATGACGCCTGCCTATTCTAATCCAATCCAATCTTTTGTCAGGGTTTGATGCGACTCAGACATGCTTACGATCGCTAGCCAGCCAGGCTAGGCTGCTAATAGCATGTCAGGAGGCGTTTTTACTAATCCTCTGAGAACCCTCGAGGAAAGGCTTTTGATCAATTGTCTGTGTGGAAGTGGTTGGCTAATGTTGCCCAGTGGCTATTTTCTGTTCAGAGATTAGTTGTCGGTCTGTCAGTTTAACTGGGATGGGTTTCCAGATTAGACGCATAGCGATAACCCCCTCCCAAAATGGAAAACTAAACCCAAAAACTAAAACTCACACACAAACAAACAACATACTGTACAGTACAGTACGTGCACAGTCTCATTGTATTACTATAGGTGAAAGTACTGCAGTTTATATATTGGACATGGGTCGGTTGGAGAGATTATTCAGTTGCTCACTGGCTGTACATGATTTCTCTGCACAACTGTTATGCAGTACTCATGAGACCTATGTCCATTTTCACACTATTAATGGGGAAATGCCCTGTACGTGTTATACTGGGTTAAATGTCTAATATGCCCAGGGCTGTAGCTTTAGTCCCATTAGAGAGGCTACCTATCACACTACTGTCACGCCAGCTTTGGGTCTTCATTGGCCTATACTTCTATTCATGCTGCTGATATCAGCTATCAGTCTATCTGTCTGACACCCTCGTCTGTCTGTCTGTCTGTCTGTCTGTCTGTCTGTCTGTCTGTCTGTCTGTCTGTCCGTCCGTCCGTCCGTCCGTCCGTCCGTCCGTCCGTCCGTCCGTCCGTCCGTCCGTCCGTCTGGTTGTCTGAATGTGTCTGCCACTCTCTGTCCTGCTACAATACAACAGAGCTGATGTGTAGCCAGATTAAGCCTGTCAGATTTGTCACAGTCAGTTGGCAGTCAGCGTGACGCACACACTGCTCGTCGAGACGAGAACATTACAAATGGTTCCTTCAGTCTACCTTTGTATAGTTTTGCTTTGCCAGTCATTTTTTGCTTCATTTCACAAATTATCCCTTCTTTTCTGCACTCGTGCCTGCAGCTTTCTGTTCCTGTCCTCTATTTGTCTTCTACAACTGAATTGTGCGATGCATTAGACAATTTCCAAACAGAGTAGAATAGTATTTTTCTCCCGACATTAAGGAGAGGAGAGACATGAAAGAAGGCAGACTGTGTGTGTGTGTGTGTGTGTGTGTGTGTGTGTGTGTGTGTGTGTGTGGGGGGGGGGGGGTATTTTTGGAATCTCTGAAGATGACCCCTTTCTAGTAAACTAGTAAACTAGAAAGGGGTGCTCAGAGCGCATATCTTCACCACGCTGGGCAGAATATAGAGGCTGCTCATGCGATTCCAATTTGGGGTTGATTGGCTGTTGCGTTTTAGAAATAGGCCTCTTCCACACGCAAAAAGAGTTATGGATGGATGGAGTTATGGGTGTATCATAGCTCTGGTCCATAGCGTTTTGGCTGCAACAAACAGTTTCCCTAAAGGTTTTTTCGTTGTACGTTTTTTACACCTCTGATTGGTCTGTGGTTGGGGAAAAAAACGCCAGTTTGACTTTGTATCAATGCGCACCGTGCACCTACTGCTGTTGCCCTGCAACGTCCCCTTATCATTCACTGAACTCACCAGCCGTCGGACTATTGAATAAAATTATATTATTTACATTTTTACCGTAGGTTTTTACTCTTGAGTCTTGAACTGCCGCTACTTTTTTCAACAGTGAGAAGCATGGATAGAGTGCCGCTGGCTGAGGGCGTACTGTATCAGCAACAACGTGGCTACATAACAGGTGATGTTAGGAAAGGAAATACAAGTCTGCTGCCTGCTTGCCAGACTGGGGCACTGATGAAGGAGAACTCCAGTGACAACAATACAAATCCATGGAATTCAGCGAATCAGGCTGGAAACAGGCTAGAGTATTGATATCCAAGGACTCCTTCGCAAACCTATTTTTCACCTGGGGCCAATTTCCTAAAATGTAATCCTGGGCGCTACTCTCCCTCTGCCAACCTGGTGAGAGCCCCGAACTGAGCTCATGCTTCCTTCAACGCATGAGAGCAGTGAGCAGGCCGTTTCCTACCACTGACAGGGGGAGTTTCCCTGGTAGGACGTAGCGCGTGGAAGGAACACATTATTCCAACCAGTTCCTTTCCCCTCCATCAGCCTGGCTGACCAGGGGGAGGCAGTATAGAGACCATTACTGCATGTTTTTGTGAGGGCACATACTACATACCCTAGCCTAGGGGACACAGGGAAAACATGCAAACTCCACACAGAAAGGATGTTTCGCCAACCCCACCTATAGGGTATGGGTACTGATGAAGGAGAACTCCTTCTAATGCTATGGTGGTGTATCAATACTGAAAATATCCATACTTGTGATACTGTAATTTTCTTTTGAGAATCAAAAGGACATTTTGGAGAATCTCATTCTCACGTGACTCCTGAAATCCTTAAATTTTTTACACATTTTGTACCTATAATTTGGTTAAATTGAGATTTTTTTTTGTGAATTCTGCCCAACCCGAAACATAAATGTTGTAACCACGACTAGCGACACTTTAGTTATGAGCCTTGAATAAAAATTGTTTACATTGAACAGACAGAGTGGTAATTTTTCACTTCCGATTCATTTCCTGTTTATCGATTGCTATAGTAACCGACAGCTATTCATATGGTGGTGAAGAGCGTGATCTAACTAAAGAAACCCTAAAAACGCTAGTTGCTGAGCAGGATATGGAAACAAAAAAATACATGTTCAGGAAACTGTGTAGTGGTTGGTCGAATACCTCCCGGTCTGAAGAGCTTATTCAGTGTGATTTGACCTGATTTGAATGGGCTGAATTATAGTCCTTGGCGCATTCGAAGATTGTGGAACAGATAGGCAGGCTTGAGTGGCTACTACTGTATGTGATCCCTTAGCAACCCTCCGTAGTCTTGTAGTCTTTATAGGTTTAAGAGACGGCGTCCTAATAAACATCCTTATTTAATTAAGACGGAAGTGTAGTTATTTGGGCAACAAGAGTAGTAAGTGTCTGTGAGTCTTAGAGTATAGTTAAGGCAGCACATACACAACACAGGCAGCTTTATGAGGCAGTGGAGATGGGAAGTACCAACCTCAACAGAGGGGAAATCAATGATCGGTCTCAGTGGACCACAGGAAAAATATCAAGCTAATGAATACCATAAGAACAAATAGAGCAAATAAAACTCTGAAAAGTAGAAAGGATACATGTGCTTATATAGTAGTAGTATAACAAAACATGCTTGCCCTGAGCACACCATAGCTCCATCTTTTGCAGATGCCTTTTTTTGTTTCTTCAAATTTACCTTGCAATACCTAACCAGAACATTATTATTTCTTTATTTGTTCCGTGGGGCGCTCGCCCCCAGTGGTTCTTGTATGCTTGTATTTGTTTTACTGAGGTTAAGGTTAGGAATACGTTTAGGGTTAGGCATACTTTTACTGAGGTTACGTTTAGTGTGTGTGTGTGTGTGTGTGTGTGTGTGTGTGTGTGTGTGTGTGTGTGTGTGTGTGTGTGTGTGTGTGTGTGTGTGTGTGTGTGTGTGTGTGTGTGTGTGCGTGCATGCTTGTGTGGATGTGTTTGTGATACTACAATTGTTAAAAAGGCCAGAACAGTTTAGTCCACACTCACCCTTCCCCCCTGGTGGCTTTCACAAGCAGGTGAAGTTTATTGAGTTAATTAGGTCACTATATGACACCAGCAGGTTCAGTTAATCAAGCCACACAGTATGCAAGACTTGCAATTACCAATTCATTCTTCACTGCAGAGTTGTTGTGAGAGGTTGTGCGTCCATTGACAGTAAGTGTGTTTGGTTATGCAAAGGTGATGTTTTCATGCTTATGTTCGAGCATTTCTCTGCTTTGTCTTTTATTTGTGTTCCATTTTTGTCGTTGCAAACACATGGCTAAGGTGGCATAGAAGTTTGAGCCTGTGTGCAGCTGGTTGGCTTGACCTTAGAATCCCCAGATAACGGCTGGCCTGGACAGAAGCCACACTCATCACAATGGAATATGGAAGTATAGAGAGGACTAATGAGGCAGCCTGACCACAACCCTCCATAAATCATTTCTAATGTTATATAATCTGTCCATGTGTGACAGTATGGCTGGAACCTTATACAGCCTCCATAGTCACTATCTGTGTCCAGAGAGACAACACCATCTGTCATGGAGTCCGGTTACCAGATATATTGTTTAGATAGGGTTTTTCTTCTATTCCTGTATTTATTCCTGTTTCTACTCCCATTCTTATTAACTCCGCCAGGCTGGACAGTCGCAAGCCAGAGATTATGTTTTAGCCCCCTGTCCGTCCGTCCGTCCGTCCGTTGTCTGTTTGTTTGTTTGTTTGTCCATCTGTGAACAGCTAATCTCAGCTATAATGGAACATTTTGTATGAGCAGAGGTGCTGTAATGTAACTGGCTACTTGGTTTTCATGTTCCCAGGTCATGTGCCAGTGCTTGCCCTGCTGTGTGCATCAAGTTTGTGATGACAGGTAGCCTTTAAATCGTCCCTGACCAACGTAGTAGTCTATGTTTGATGTGGACAAAGTTCTGCTCTTTCGGGGAATGGCTATTTGCGACATTTTCAAGCATCCATACCAAACAAGACAGTGCTGCCCACAGGGCATTTTCAACATGTTTTTACATAATACATGCACATGCGCACACACGCACACACACACACACACACACACACACACACACACACACACACACACACACACACACACACACACACACACACACACACACACACACACAGTTCATCCAGGGTGAGAGAACATTCTCCACGGGAGGATACCTTCAATGCTCTGGCCTGTCTGTCTGTGTTTGACTTTGTGTGTGTGTGTGTGTGTGAGTGTGTGTGTGTGTGTGTGTGTGTGTGTGTGTGTGTCCACAGTTGCCCTAATTGTCTGAATACTGAGGAAATAAAGTGAATATCTCCATGAACTTAAACCCTCAGACCGTTAGATAAGTGCCATTTTACAGCGGCAACATTGTTCTGGTTATTCTTACATAACCTAGCAAAACCAAATAAAAATAATAGTACGTATGTCTGCTGTCTGTGTATGATGAAACGTTTTAGCGACTATTCAGTGAAAGCCTCTATTATATTATCTTGCTACAGAACGTTCTTGAACTCTTGATGTCTTAATTTAAGCCCTGTATTTTCTTCTTTGTTGCATAATTCTTTCTTTGCACGCATGAGTTAAGTCAGCATCACACATCATGCGACAAACTCTGTGGTTTTGATCAAGTCTGTTCCCAGACCATGTCTGTGTCTGACTGCTGTCTCACAGATAAGACAAAAAGTTGGCTGTTGAAACTTTTAGTTGAGATATAATGAGTCTATTAGTCTCGTACAATGTCTAGTAGAATACAATGTTAAGAGAGTTACTGTCGTAGACAGTAGGGCTGAGCGATATGACAATTATTTCATACTTTTGCCTCGATTATGATAATTATGTTTTAGTTAAGTATAATGCAGAGTTAAGTAAGTGGTCAATCGATTGAACTTTATGCCGATTCCTTGATATACTGTACAAGGAAAAACATCATCCAAAACAAAAATGCTCATCGACTATGATCGGTTATAAGTCAGTTATTGGTTCTAAACATTGATTTCGATGTATTTTCAGTTAATTGCCTAGCCCTTGTAGACAGATACTGTAGAGAGAAAGGCTGACAGACAAACTAGTAAAGTCAATTAATATGTTCTTAAATGACCAGAGGACATTCAGGTCACAAATAGGGGGTGTCTCTAAACTCCTACCAGACGACATGACCCGGTGTGGAGATAGATAGACAAACAGAAAGACAGACAGACAGACAGATGGCACTGGCAGATTGACAGTAGCAGTGATAGTTGTAGTAGTAGCTAGTCCTTAGTTGACCTGGCTCGCAGGCAGGCTGGCAGACAAACACAAGCACATTTTAACATGGCAATTCAGTGTTCAGGTGATTTACGTGAAAAGTGCATAAGAAACACATTATAAAAATTGATATCGAAGATATAAGACAATGGGATATAAGAATAAGCCAAACTTAAACATATACAATTTGATAATACATTTAAAGTTTTTATGTAGTCATAGCACTTTATAGTACACATGTTTAATATATAATAGTATAGTATGTATAGTTTACATATACTCCACTGTTACATTCTTAGTTTATACATGATTCATGATAACTACTTTTTATATGTGATGTATGCCATGTTTTTTGTTATTGCTGGATTAGGAGCGTCTGCTAAATGCCTAAATTGTAAATTGTAAAGAACAACTCAAGAAATGAATCAAAAACGCCAGTAAAAGGCAGCATTAAGATTTGATTTAAAAGAACTGAGAATCTTTGTATGTTTGTTTTAGACATGCAATAGGCCTATACATATTTATTTTTGACAGAAAGCAGACATGTCCACGGCGACTTGAGAAGTCTGGATGGTCCATGATGTATTTCAAGTTCAGAAATGTATTTTGGCCCTAAAGCATTCAATGCTTTACAAACTAACAGTAGTATGTTGAAATCAATAATTTGACAGACTGTTTGTAAGTGTAAAGATCTGAGAACTGTAGTACTGTTTGTAAGTGTAAAGATCTGAGAACTGTAGTGATATGATCCACTCTCTTGGTCTTATTGAGGACTCAAGCTGCAGCATTCTGAATCAACTACAGCTGTCTGATCGATTTGTAGGGAGACCTGTAAAGACACCGTTACATTACTCGCGGCTGCTGAAGATGAATGCATGGACAAGTCTTTCCAAATCCTGCTGAGGCATAATTCTTTAATCCTTGATATATTCTTAAGGTGATAGTAGGCGGCTGACTTTGTAAAATGCCTTAATAAGGGTGTTGAAATTCAGGTCTGAGTCCATGACTGCACCAACATTTCTGGCTTGGGTTGTGGTTTTAAACCTTACCGACTGAAGCAGAGCACTGACTTTAATCGTTATTTCTTGGCAGCAAAAACAATTAGCAGTAGTACTCTGTATCCTCAGATGACCTAGCAAACAAACAGTCAGACAGACAGACAGACAGACAGACAGACAGACAGACAGACAGACAGACAGACAGACAGACAGACAGACAGACAGACAGACAGACAGTGGAAGTGGTAGTAGTAGTAGTAGTAGTAGTATTAACAGTAGTATAGTACTGTATTAGTACTATTAGTACTCTGTGTCCTTAGATGACGTGGAAGACAAACAGACTGAGCTGACACAGTGGGAACAGGATAAATTACTTTTGTAGGTATTCAACAGATGGCTTGCGTGACCTGAAATGCCATCAGGATCATTTTTACAGACAATGGATTGTTGAAAGCGACACCTGGATAGAGAAACAAATAATGTTAGCATTACTAGAGTGATCGTCTTTTTTACAGACTCATGTTGGAATAATAATAATAATATAATAATAAAATAATATTACATACAATTTATATAGAGCTTTTCTGAGTACTCGAGTTGCTTCACAAAACCGAAACCAAAATAAAAACTGGCAAAAGCTAGATTAGAAGCAAAGGTTAAAAAGGTTAGATTATGTTTACTAAAAGGACCAAAGAGGAGAGGGTTAATTTTTTTTTTGCCAGTCAACTTCAAAAACAATACAGTATGAGTATAGTAGACTTACATCCTCGGCCTACTGTACCTGATGAGACACACATATAACGTTAGCTACATCTATAGGCCTACACAAAACATGCCGAGCCTTGATTCTGCCAACCGCAACCACATGCATCATACATTAACATTAACATTACTCTTTGGCCAAGGTTATAGTTAACAAAAACTAACAAAATAAAGTCATCTATTATGTGAAAAGTTCTGCTGCTCTACTTCTACTTCTCAGTGTATTTTCAATTCTGAGCTTTATAATCAATTGTTCCTGTGAATCAGCCATTCTCCTCTCCTCTCCTCTCCTCTCCTCTCCTCTCCTCTCCTCTCCTCTCCTCTCCTCTCCTCTCCTCTCCTCTCCTCTCCTCTCCTCTCCTCTCCTCTCCTCTCCTCTCCTCTCCTCTCCTCTCCTCTCCTCTCCTCTCCTCTCCTGAGACACAAAGGATGGTTTCTAATTAGAAAAGAGGACAACTGATGCTTTGAACTGGGTGAAAGGCTTTGGGTGGATTTAATAAGTAGTTCTTTGATTAGCGAGGCTATGTCTAGCCATGGTGTCTAATTGTGGCCACTAGAATGTTCCAAGATGTATTTTGTACCATACTGCGCAGGTAACATGATATAGTATGTTCAGGTATCTTGGTGCATGCATACTTTTACTTTTCCATTCATCATGGTACAAACGTGTTTGTATCCCTTCCATGATAAATCCAGATTACAATATATAATAATATAAGATAAGACTTAACTGTGGCCTTTAGCTAGCCGAGATCTGTTGAAACTTTCTAAACCTCAGACAGGGTGTGTATTTGTTTACCGTCTGTCTGCTCTTGTAAGGACGAATACCTCTAGTCGCCCTTGTGCATTCTTACACCATGTTTGATTTTGGTGAACTTTAACGTCTCTCTCTCTCTCTCTCTCTCTCTCTCTCTCTCTCTCTCTCTCCCTGTGATGTTTTGCTTTCCCTTCTTGTTTCCCTTGCCTTTCTGCTGGAGTTCACTTTTCTAGGCCTCTTTTATTTGTGTGTGTAATTTCTCATTCTCTCTCTGTCTCTCTCTCTGTGGGATATCGCTTCCCTTCCCTTCTACATCCTTATAGTCTCCCTCTTCTCTCTGTGTCGGATTTGTCTTTCATTAAACCCCCACCCCCCCTCTCTGGCTCCTCTGTGTCATAGTTCTTTTCACTCTATGATTTCTGTCTCTACTCTGCAGTCACACAACAACAACAACAGCAAACTATGTTAACGTTGCTCATTTAACAAAAACGTCCCTCTCCTGATTCTCTTTTAACTCCTGTCTTTTGGGATGGAGGGGGTGGTCCTTTCACACACGCACGCACGCATACACACACACACACACACACACGCATGCACGCACGCACGCCACGCACACACACACACAAAGCGTTGGCGCTTTTGAAATGTAAATAAAGTGTTCTTGTTCCTTCAGCCGGATCCTGCATGCAGTCCCTGTTTATCAGACAGACTTCAAAGTGGCAGGCTGACGTGTGGCCCAGTCCTCTCCCCTGCTCTGTGAAACAGGGTCACAGGCGGCGCTTGGCTTTCAGGGAAACTTTTATTCCCTTTCATGTAAGAACCTAGTGGTTGAGAGGAGCTAAAGGGGGCTGTGCCCACCGCCCACTGACCCCCAAACTCTGTGAGGCTCCATGGGTCGTCCTCTGTGTGTGTGTGTGTGTGTGTGTGTGTGTGTGTGTGTGTGTGTGTGTGTGTGTGTGTGTGTGTGTGTGTACTATATAATGTGTTCACGGTAGACCAGGGGTTACATTATCTCTGGTTGTCAGGGTGTATCTCCTCGCCTGGTTGTTCCTCGCCTGCAACGAGTTTTGATATCTCATGATGTTCATTCAATTTCTCCCTCTCTCCCCCCCCCCCCCCCCCCCCTCCCTCCCTCTCTCTTCCGTAGCTCCCGTGCCAGCGAGTGCGCCTCAACAACGTGCTGAGCTGGGGCGCCTGGACTGAGCTGAACACACAAAGAAGGAGAAAGAAGAAAACAGTGCAGGACAGAGCGACTCCATACAGAGCAGATGAGGTGACATGTTGATCACAGACAGACAGACAGACAGACAGACACACAGACACATAGACACACAGACACACAGACAGACACACACACACACACACACACACAGACACACAGACACACAGACAGACACACACACACACACACACACACACAGACACACAGACAGACACACACACACACACACACAGACACACAGACAGACACACACACACAGACATATGTCAGTATGCCTGTGGCTGAGGGTATAGAGAGTCAGAGAGCAGAGAGACAAAAGCCCACACTCCCAAAAACACCAACTTCCACTTAAACACTCATCCCAGTGCTGTTCACCGACATTCTCCCTTGGGAATTCCACAGCAGGAAGCAAGCCAAGCAAGATTATGTTTTGAGCCCCGAAATCAACAAGTCAAGAGAGCGTGCAGGCCAGACAGACACACCGCTAAGCCAGCCAGTTGCTGACCTCTAGCACGCACAGCGTGGCCTCATTCGACCAGCCGCTCAACGGGAAGTGACACATCGAACCGGCACATGACGGCAACCCTTCCTTTCCCGCCCATGGACTGTTGACGGTGAAGATGGCAGTGAGACTGGCGCGCGCCTGGCCTCCCTCCCCTCCCCCAGCAGGCGCGGCTCGGACCGGTTGAGTTTGGTCCCTTGGCATCCACCGTGGCATCGGCAGCAGGCAGCGTGCTCCAAGGAGCAGTATGCAGGAAACTGATTTACCAGCCACAAACGCTTTTAAAGGTAAACCACACAGTGAATGGCTGATGCTGTGCCTGTTTGTATGTGTGTGACTGTGTGTGTGTGTGTGTGTGTGTGTGTGTGTGTGTGTGTGCACTCAGTGAACTAATCGATTTAAAAGTTTAAAAAAAGAAAAGATTAGGCCTATCGATTTTAATACATTTTTTGATAAAGAATGTATCAATGGATTCAAGACTTCTCCTACGTTCTGCGCCTTTTTCTTCTCACTTCGCTTCACAGTCTCCGTGCACAACAGGAGAAAACGCCCGCGGCTTCTGATTGGTCTGTGGGGGGACCGAGTCACTTCCTGACTTGCCTACATAATTGATATACAAGTCAAGTCCACAGACTTAGTAGTCTACTTCGCTACTAAGTCTACTGACCCTGTACTGACATAACGAATCAGTCTGGATTCCAGGCTGGATAAATGAGACATTGTAGATTGGCTATTTTCACTATTTGTACCCGAGACCATTGTACGACAATGGATAAAAGGCTTATAAAGGCTTAAGTGGTAAACAAGACTAATCGCTTTATTCGATTAGAATGTTTTCATTGTTTTGTAATGATTTGTTGATATCCAAAACTGTTACTTTTCAGGATTCAAATTCTTGTAGATCTGCTATTCTGCTACTTTTGTTTGATGCTGTATATGATCAAGTGGGTGTTAATTTACGAAAAAACGCAAAAAGTTAGAATATGGAGATTTCAGTAACGAAAAAAACATTTAAAAAAATACACTCTTTTATTCCACTAATCGAAAAAGTAATCGCTTGAGTAATCACTAAATTGATAGTTGCAGCCCCAGTGTGTGTGTTTATGTCTGCGAATGTGTTTTCTTTTGGGAGTGCAGTGAATTGTGACTTTGTGTGTGTGTGTGTGTGTGTGTGTGTGTGTGTGTGTGTGTGTGTGTGTGTGTGTGTGTGTGTGTGTGTGGGGGTGTGATTTTCTGGGTTTATGTGTATGAGGGCATCAAGCTGCCACTGCCATACTATTTCTCCACAGTGTTTAAGGTGACACGTTCACAACACTGCAGAGGAGGAAATGTATTCCTCAGTGGAAATCACAGTCAATATGGAGCCCAGAATACTAGACTCTCTCTAGAATTGGCTTAACAGGTCTTCATTAAACATAAAAGCCCATAGTAATTACTTCTTATTGTGCGTGGGGTTACTTGCAGTCAGTCAGATTCTACCCATCTGCTTTTTTAATAGTATTTAGTGGCTTTTGTTGTCTGTCCTCCAAACAGGAAAGTTTTAAAGCGATGTTGAACTTTGGTAGAACCCTGGGTTGTGTAGTTTCACTACTGGGTTGTTATTGCCAGTACTGTATCTGCTTTGTTTGCGTTCCTTTATGTGCTAAATGTGTGATTTTGAGACTTGTTTTGGGAGTAAAGTGATTAAGTGAAAAGGCTTCTCAAAAGCTGTTCGCTCATATGAAGAATATTTGGACTTACAGTATACAATTTTACAATTTACAATTTTGGCATTTAGCAGACGCTCTTAATCCAGAGCGACTTACATTAAGCAAGAACAAAAGCATGGGAATACATCACATAAAGACATTTATCATGAAACATGCGTAGCTAAGAAAGTAACAGTGGAATATCTATAATGAAACTATACATATAAGCTATACATCTATACTACTATGCTACACATATGTACTATGACGTGCTATGACTACTAGAATTGCTATCTAAGGGGGTGGGGTAAGTGCTATGGGCCATGATGGAGTCTGAAAAGGTGGGTTTTCAGACTACGGCGGAAGATTGGGAGTGATGCTGCAGTTCTGACTGCAATGGGAAGTGCATTCCACAGTTTTGGAGCCAGAAGGGAGAAGAGTTTGGGACGTGTGGAGCGTTGTCCCGGCGTTTTTAGTGAGGGTACTTCCAGCTTCCCTGCGTTGGCTGATCTGAGTGAGCGGGAGGGTTTGTAGGGTTCGATCATACTTGCAAGATATGGGGGAGCCATACCTTTGGTTGCTTTGAATGCCAGCATCAGGGTTTTGTATTCTGTGCGGGCAGCGACCGGGAGCCAGTGGAGGGAGCGGAGCAGGGGGGAGACATGTGAGAATTTTGGCTGGTTGAAGACCAAGCGAGCTGCAGCATTTTGGATCAGCTGGAGAGGCTTAAGTGCACATGCTGGTAGGCCAGTAAGGAGGGAGTTACAATAGTCAAGTTTTGACAAGACTGTTGTCTGGATTAGGAGCTGGGCTGATTCCTGGGTGAGGAACGGTCTAATTCGTCGTATGTTATAGAGTGTGAACCTACAGGATCGAGTGACAGCTGTGATGTGAGTTTTGAACGAGAGCTGACTGTCCAGGACAACACCAAGATTCCTGGCTGTTGGGACAGACGTTACCAGGGCGTTGTCTATGGAGATAGTTAGCTCCCGCATAGGGCAGGACTTAGCTGGGAAGAAGAGAAGCTCAGTCTTGTCTGGGTTCAGTTTGAGGTGGTTGGAGGACATCCACTGTGAGATGTCAGCCAGGCATGCGGTGATGCGCTCTTCCACCTGAGTGGCAGAGGGGGGGAAGGATAGAAACAGTTGTGTGTCATCGGCGTAGCAGTGATAGGATATATTGTGAGCAGAGATGATAGTGCCAAGGGATTTAGTGTACAGTGAGAAAAGGAGGGGACCAAGAACCGATCCCTGTGGGACCCCAGTTTGGAGGGTTCGGGGGGATGATAACAGACCTTTCCAGGAAACCTGGTAGGTCCGGTCGGTGAGGTAGGAAGAGAACCACTTTAGTGCCGTTCCACGGATGCCTAGATCCGCTAGGGTGTCTAGGAGCAGCTGGTGGTTCACTGTGTCAAATGCTGCCGATAGGTCTAGGAGGATCAGTACTGCAGAGTGGGAAGCAGCTTGGGCAGCATGTAGTGCTTCTGTGACTGCCAGCAGGGCAGTTTCTGTGGAGTGGGCCTTCTTAAATCCGGACTGGTTGGGATCCAGCAGGTTGTGCTGTGAGAGATGGAGAGAGAGCTGGTTGGAGACAACACGTTCAATGGTTTTAGAAATAAATGAAAGGAGTCAGTATGTCATACAACCAAATGCAATGTCACTTTAAGAAACAATGATAACTAATAGCATGGTTATATCAATGTGCCCAGATATGCACACAACCTACAGTATATGTTTTGTGTATAGGGTGCTGTGTATAGGGTGCTGTGTATAGGGTGCTGTGTATAGGGTGCTGTGTATATTGTGTATAGGGTGCTGTGTATAGGGTGCTGTGTATATTGTGTATAGGGTGCTGTGTATATTGTGTATAGGGTGCTGTGTATAGGGTGCCGTGCCATTGTTCCGACGGCCCATTGGTCCGACTCGCCGCATTACTAACCCTATCCCTAACCGTACGCAAAGCCACGTACTCACGTAGTCAGTGTAATGGGATGTCGGAGTTATGGACAGTCCCTGTCTAAATGAAGACACGTAGTCAAAGTAATGGGATGTCGGAGTTAGGGACAGTCCCTGTCTAAATGAAGACACGTAGTCAGTGTAATGGGATGTCGGAGTTAGGGACAGTCCCTGTCTAAATGAAGACACGTAGTCAGTGTAATGGGATGTCGGAGTTAGGGACAGTCCCTGTCTAAATGAAGACACGTAGTCAGTGTAATGGGATGTCGGAGTTAGGGACAGTCCCTGTCTAAATGGGGCTCAGAATATATAAAATAAAGGGGAAGAGAGAGATGAGATGATTTTGGTAAAAAGTTTTCCACTGGAGAACTCCAACTGATACTCTGCCCACAAGCTTCCTAAAAAACATTGTTCAGCTCCTTAGAGACAGATTTACTGCAAATAGTTTACCCTTCTATTAAAAAAGTCTAACCTAGATGCTTCTGTAATTAAAACTATTTTGTCACTTAGGAGACACACTGATCCACAGCGAAGTGTAAAACCTGAGTAAATGATATTAGGCTAGCACTAGTGAACAAATAGATGAAATAATCATATAAAGAAAACAATGTAGTGTTTCAAATAAACCATGATTACAAGTAGACATCAAACCTAGCATCTGTCTACAAGAAATCTAAATGACATTCTTAACATCTGTGGGAAAAACATCTAACTAAACATACAGTATGAAGTACATAACCTGCATAGTATACAGTAACGAGCACCTATCAAAAAAAGGTGACAAGAAGGTGAGGTTGAATCTGAAGAGGTGAGTTTTTGGATTGCAGTGGAAAATGGGGAGTCAGTCTGAAGTTCTGATTTTAATATGGGGTTTATTCAAGCCCCCAGTAAGGCTATCCAACGTTGAAGCTGCCACTACCTACTGGCCAAAAGTGGCACTGCAGCACGTTCCTGGAGGTGGACGTCATGTGCGTAATGTGTGTCTCCCCGGACCTCACATTTGAGGTCCTCGCTGCTCTTCCGCTCGCTCAAGCCATTGAGTTATGACGGTACTGTACTGTAGCAGCAGTGCTTCAAAACGCCACTGAGCAACTTCTATTGAATAAGACAATAACACTAGGATTAAATATGCTGGAATCAATGTTTAGACCAATGCTATTTAGAACCATAATGAGGGCAGTCACAGTGCTAGGCAAAATCTTCACGTCTCCCTCCTTTAGAGCTCACTTCACTGGCTTCTGGTTGCTGACGGTACCTAGTACAAAACACTGGTAATGTGTGATTACCAGTCAGTCTACAACTAGTTTCTACCAAGCACCACCCTGCCTGCGTTCGATTGGCTGAATGCAAGAATGAGAAAACCTCTCGTGGCATTGAGCCACGAGAGGCACCGCCGAGCGAGCTAAAGCGAGCGAGTCGCTGTGCCGAACGTTGCAAAGTTTGCTGGAGTTGAGTCAGCGCCGTTGGAGTTATTATACCGATACGCACAGAATCCTAAGTCATGTTTTGTTTTGCGTTTGCCCCAAAGTCCCCAGCTGTCACTCAAAGTGTCTCAATCTGGCATCACTGCGCTTCACTCACTGCAGGGAGCCGTTCGGGGCGATATGGACAGTTGGACACATACCTCCTCCACGCAAAAATAACAAGCTATTGGAAGCTATTTTTTGTGGCACATTATGTTTAGTCAAACAACAAGTTTCCTCAGTGTTTGGGTCGGGAGTCGGGATGTTCTGTGTCTGCTGTCTGTCTGCTGTCTGTCTGCCTGCATGACAGGATCATCATGAAGCTGCGTGCTGCGCGCTCCAGTGAAATTGGAGAAAGATTAGTTCATTTGTGTCGGATAAGGACTTATTGGTGGGTTTTCCGCTAGATATTAAGGACTGTTTAGGCCGGCTCTATGAAAACACTCACTCTTGAACGAAGTTGAACGTGAGAAAGTGACGTTCACACACGTTCACACACGCAGGTTTTCACGCATTTTTCTGGCACTGGCTCCACTTTTCCCCTAGTGGTGGTAGCATGTATTGTGTTAACGGAGGTATTCTGTGGCCTACTGGAGACTCCTGCAGAGCCACGCCATAAAACATATACGCCTTCTATCACAGTTGCTATTCCTGATATGGCTGCTGTGATCTGCTTACAGGGAAAAGCCGCCTCATGTTGTCTTTCCCGTCTCGTGACTTAGAGTCTGTCAGCAAAACTCACTGAGAGACTGTAAACAAGCAGGTGACATTTTGAGTAGTAGCATCTAAATCTTTGTGCCTTTGTAAGTACCTTACAGACTCTTTCTGTGTCTCTTTGATTGCTAAGATTTCACTCACTGTGCTGCTGTGTTGTTTTCTATCCATCAGCTGTGTTCATCTGCGCACTGGCAGAAATGTGCTTAACGGTGATTTGAGGGTGACCACGAATTTCAGCAGAAACCGCAGATTGTCAGCAGAAACCAAGCTCACAAGCTCACAATACGACGCATTGTGAGCTTGTAGTTCGGCTATTTTCAAATGGACGAAATGTATATGGCTGAAGTGGTTAATGTATGTTTTGTAATAATAATCCAAATCTACAAAGTATCTACGTAGTAATAAATGTAGTGGAGTAAACGTACAATATTTGGATCCAAGATGTAGTGGAGTAGTATTGAAAAAAGACCAATCTTCATATGACCACCGCGCTCTGACTATAGGTGCGTCACCCGTTCAAAACATATCAAAATAAAGGGTAGTGGGTTGCACACACCAAGACTGCAGTTCAAATATAGTTTATTTCACATTTGAAAAAAATGGCTATCCAGCCTTCATCAGTGTGGAGTGTGACTGAATGTGGATTCCACCAATCCTTTAAAAGGAATCCACATTCAGTCACACTCTACACTGATGAAGGCTGGATAGCCGAAACGTTTGACCATTTTTTTCCAAATATGAAATAAACTATATTTGAACTGCAGTCTTGGTGTGTGCGAACCCTATACCCTTTATTTTAGTAGTATTGGAAATCACAGTGCTTAAATAAATGTTTCTTACCGTCACTGTAAAACAGTGTCTACTGTAACAAAGAGGGTTCAATCATAGCAGAGCATGTGAATGCCATGAGACACACGCTGACCTCACTCCTCTGTTCAGGTTGTCATACTGTACGTACAGTAGAATCAGAGAGATGATGAACTGAGAGGTTGAATAGATTCACAATCTAGCAGAGTGATACAGTATACAGAGTGATACATACAGTATACAGAGTGATACAGTATACAGAGTGATACAGTATACAGAGTGATACAGTATGCAGAGTGATACAGTATACAGAGTGATACAGTATACAGAGTGATACAGTATACAGAGTGATACAGTATGCAGAGTGATACAGTATGCAGAGTGATACAGTATACAGAGTGATACATACAGTATACAGAGTGATACAGTATACAGAATGATACAGTATACAGAATGATACATTATGCAGAGTGATACAGTATACAGAGTGATACATACAGTATACAGAGTGATACAGTATACAGAGTGATACAGTATGCAGAGTGATGCAGTATACAGAGTGATACAGTATACAGAGTGATACAGTATACAGAGTGATACAGTATACAGAGTGATACAGTATACAGAGTGATACAGTATACAGAGTGATACAGAGTGATACAGTATACAGAGTGATACAGTATACAGAGTGATACAGTATGCAGAGTGATACAGTATACAGAGTGATACAGTATGCAGAGTGATACAGAGTGATACAGTATACAGAGTGATACAGTATGCAGAGTGATACAGTATACAGAGTGATACAGTATACAGAGTGATACAGTATACAGAGTGATACAGTATGCAGAGTGATACAGTATACAGAGTGATACAGTATGCAGAGTGATACAGAGTGATACAGTATACAGAGTGATACAGTATGCAGAGTGATACAGTATACAGAGTGATACAGTATACAGAGTGATACAGTATACAGAGTGATACATACAGTATACAGAGTGATACAGTATACAGAGTGATACAGTATGCAGAGTGATGCAGTATACAGAGTGATACAGTATGCAGAGTGATACAGTATACAGAGTGATACAGTATACAGAGTGATACAGTATACAGAGTGATACAGTATGCAGAGTGATACAGTATACAGAGTGATACAGTATACAGAGTGATACAGTATACAGAGTGATACATACAGTATACAGAGTGATACAGTATACAGAGTGATACAGTATGCAGAGTGATGCAGTATACAGAGTGATACAGTATGCAGAGTGATACAGTATACAGAGTGATACAGTATGCAGAGTGATACAGTATACAGAGTGATACAGTATACAGAGTGATACAGTATACAGAGTGATACAGTATGCAGAGTGATACAGTATACAGAGTGATACAGTATGCAGAGTGATACAGAGTGATACAGTATACAGAGTGATACAGTATACAGAGTGATACAGTATGCAGAGTGATACAGTATACAGAGTGATACAGTATACAGAGTGATACAGTATACAGAGTGATACAGTATACAGAGTGATACAGTATGCAGAGTGATACAGTATACAGAGTGATACAGTATACAGAGTGATACAGTATGCAGAGTGATACAGTATGCAGAGTGATGCAGTATACAGAGTGATACAGTATGCAGAGTGATACAGTATGCAGAGTGATACAGTATACAGAGTGATGCAGTATACAGAGTGATACAGTATACAGAGTGATACAGTATACAGAGTGATGCAGTATACAGAGTGATACAGTATACAGAGTGATACAGTATGCAGAGTGATACAGTATGCAGAGTGATACAGTATGCAGAGTGATACAGTATACAGAGTGATACAGTATGCAGAGTGATGCAGTATACAGAGTGATACAGTATACAGAGTGATACAGTATACAGAGTGATACAGTATACAGAGTGATACAGTATGCAGAGTGATACAGTATACAGAGTGATGCAGTATACAGAGTGATACAGTATACAGAGTGATACAGTATACAGAGTGATACAGTATGCAGAGTGATACAGTATACAGAGTGATACAGTATGCAGAGTGATACAGTATACAGAGTGATACAGTATACAGAGTGATACAGTATACAGAGTGATACAGTATACAGAGTGATACAGTATGCAGAGTGATACAGTATGCAGAGTGATACAGTATACAGAGTGATACAGTATGCAGAGTGATACAGTATACAGAGTGATACAGTATACAGAGTGATACAGTATACAGAGTGATACAGTATACAGAGTGATACAGTATACAGAGTGATACAGTATGCAGAGTGATACAGTATACAGAGTGATACAGTATGCAGAGTGATACAGTATGCAGAGTGATACAGTATACAGAGTGATACAGTATGCAGAGTGATACAGTATACAGAGTGATACAGTATGCAGAGTGATACAGTATACAGAGTGATACAGTATGCAGAGTGATACAGTATACAGAGTGATACAGTATGCAGAGTGATACAGTATACAGAGTGATACAGTATGCAGAGTGATACAGTATACAGAGTGATACAGTATACAGAGTGATACAGAGTGATACAGTATACAGAGTGATACAGTATACAGAGTGATACAGTATACAGAGTGATACAGTATACAGTGGTCAGCGGGTACAGTATACATTGTATGATTAACGCAGGGATTGATTGATGCCATACCAGTTACTGTAAACACAATTGTGCAGTATGATTTATGTATGTGTTAGAGAAGTGTGTGTGTGTGTGTGTGTGTGTGTGTGTGTGTGTGTGTGTGTGTGTGTGTGTGTGTGTGTGTGTGTGTGTGCGCGCGCGTGTGTGAGCGTATCAGGGATCAGTGATGGTCAGTAACCCAGGGTGATGGGGGTGCTGTGTGTGTGTATATGTGTGTGTGTGTGTGTGTGTGTGTGTGTGTGTGTGTGTGTGTGTGTGTGTGTGTGTGGAGGGGGGGAGGTAGTGAAATCATTCTACGATAGTAAACAAAGCCAACCAACACACAGACTGACACCAGTGGTCGATACTGTAGATGAAGGTTAACATGAGGTTCTGTTTACTGCAGGGTTAACATGAGGTTCTGTTTACTGCAGGGTTCATGCCAGGTAGGATCATGCACAAATACACATGCCTTCTACCCTATCGACCCACCTGCGCACAAACATGCACGTACAGTACACACACACAGACGCACGTATGCACACACGCACATGCACGCACGCACACACACACACACACACACACACACACACACACACACACACACACACACACACACACACACACACACACACACACACACACACACTCACAGTGTTGTGAGTTCAACAGCACTGCAACATGGATCTACTTTCCCGCACACCTGTAAGGTGTAAATCTTGAATTCCCCGTTTCTATCATTCTTCCGCCACTTGTTTTCATCCTCGACTGTTTCATCATTCTTTTTCTTGCTTGCTTTCTTCCTTCCTCATCCTTCCCTTCTCCTTCCTCATCTCTGCTCCTTCCTTTCTTTCATCTCTAGTTTTGTTTTTCTATCTCCAAAAGGGGGGAGAGAGAGACAGAGACAGTGACAGTCTCCCTCACTGCTCACTGTCTCCTGTTGTCTCCCTCACTGCTCACAGTCTCCTGTTGTCTCCCTCACTGCTCACAGTCTTCTGTTGTCTCCCTCACTGCTCACAGTCTCCTGTTGTCTCCCTCACTGCTCACAGTCTCCTGTTGTCTCCCTCACTGCTCACAGTCTCCTGTTGTCTCCCTCACTGCTCACAGTCTCCTGTTGTCTCCCTCACTGCTCACAGTCTCCTGTTGTCTACCTCACTGCTCACAGTCTCCTGTTGTCTCCCTCACTGCTCACAGTCTCCTGTTGTCTCCCTCACTGCTCACAGTCTCCTGTTGTCTCCCTCACTGCTCACAGTCTCCTGTTGTCTACCTCACTGCTCACAGTCTCCTGTTGTCTACCTCACTGCTCACAGTCTCCTGTTGTCTCCCTCACTGCTCACAGTCTCCTGTTGTCTACCTCACTGCTCACAGTCTCCTGTTGTCTCTCTCACTGCTCACAGTCTCCTGTTGTCTACCTCACTGCTCACAGTCTCCTGTTGTCTACCTCACTGCTCACAGTCTCCTGTTGTCTACCTCACTGCTCACAGTCTCCTGTTGTCTACCTCACTGCTCACAGTCTCCTGTTGTCTACCTCACTGCTCACAGTCTCCTGTTGTCTCCCTCACTGCTCACAGTCTCCTGTTGTCTACCTCACTGCTCACAGTCTCCTGTTGTCTCCCTCACTGCTCACAGTCTCCTGTTGTCTCCCTCACTGCTCACAGTCTCCTGTTGTCTCCCTCACTGCTCACAGTCTCCTGTTGTCTCTCTCACTGCTCACAGTCTCCTGTTGTCTCCCTCACTGCTCACAGTCTCCTGTTGTCTCCCTCACTGCTCACAGTCTCCTGTTGTCTCCCTCACTGCTCACAGTCTCCTGTTGTCTCCCTCACTGCTCACAGTCTCCTGTTGTCTCCCTCACTGCTCACAGTCTCCTGTTGTCTACCTCACTGCTCACAGTCTCCTGTTGTCTCCCTCACTGCTCACAGTCTCCTGTTGTCTCCCTCACTGCTCACAGTCTCCTGTTGTCTCTCTCACTGCTCACAGTCTCCTGTTGTCTCCCTCACTGCTCACAGTCTCCTGTTGTCTCCCTCACTGCTCACAGTCTCCTGTTGTCTCCCTCACTGCTCACAGTCTCCTGTTGTCTCCCTCACTGCTCACAGTCTCCTGTTGTCTCTCTCACTGCTCACAGTCTCCTGTTGTCTCCCTCACTGCTCACAGTCTCCTGTTGTCTCCCTCACTGCTCACAGTCTCCTGTTGTCTCCCTCACTGCTCACAGTCTCCTGTTGTCTCCCTCACTGCTCACAGTCTCCTGTTGTCTAACTCACTGCTCACAGTCTCCTGTTGTCTCCCTCACTTCTCACAGTCTCCTGTTGTCTCCCTCACTGCTCACAGTCTCCTGTTGTCTCCCTCACTGCTCATTGTCCGTGACTTAACTTCCCCTCCTCCTCGTCACCCCCACCCGCTCCGTGTGGCTTCCCACCACAATCAATCCGTATTGAGTTGTGCTAATGTGTGATGGAGCCCCGCTGAAGTTCATCCATAAAGTGACTGACAGCCTGGGGTCATTAGAGGAGGACCTCCTGCACCTTCTCCTCCTCCCCTTCGCCCCGAGGTTGAGGGATGAGTGCAGAGCAGCGCTGCATGGGCCTCGGACTGGATATGTCTGGGTGGATGTGTGGCCGTCCGCAGGCTCCCTGTCTGCCGGTCGGAGCTGCCATCTATCTCCCTGTCTATCTGTCTGTTTCTCAGTCAGGGTGCAATTATTTGCCCTGTCGGTCACTTTAACTTTCTCGATGTCCTGTCTGCATGTGACTGGTCTGTTTGTCTCTCTGTCTCTCTCTCTGTCTCTCTCTCTCTCTCTCTCTCTCTCTCTCACTGTATGTGTGTATACCGTGTTCTATGGAATGCACAAATACATGAGACAGTAGTAATCATGATGAGTACAGGACATGTCACAACACAAGCAGATATAAAACGTCAACATTACATAGGGATCAAATTGTGGTCTTTGATAGCAGGATATACAGTACTACTGACGTATGTGTTGCATGTTACTGCAGCACAGCACATAATGAAACCAGACCGTATACATTCTGAATTAACTTGATATAGGCCAGGGGATACAAACCATCATATTGTACAGTCATAATTATATGCTCTGGTAATTATCTGGCAAGAAACTTGCAGAATTAAGTCTCTTTAGCCTGATTCTGTGCCAATGAATGTCACCACAGACACAGTTTTCCAAAACCTTTTGACAATTTTCCACATAATGACATATGCCTAAAATAGGGACGCCAGGGTTAAAGTGCTTAGGTAGATTTCAGAATTATTTGGCACACAATTAGAAAAGAGTAGTTTTTACTGGAAGATTCTGACTGGCAGAGTAATTATCTTGACAGTGTGTCAAGATAATTGAGTTTGTGTGTGTGTGTGTGTGTGTGTGTGTGTGTGTGTGTGTGTGTGTGTGTGTGTGTGTGTGTGTGTGTGTGTGTGTGTGTGTGTGTGTGTGTGTGTGTGTGAGCACGCGCACCAGGGAAGGGGCAGAATAATTGAATATTCGGGGAAAAGGTGTTTTTCACATGGACCCTTACAGTTCTGTAACTGAGTGTATAGTACAAATGGAACCAAATGGACCCGTAAGGGAGTTATGGTGGTCTTATGGTTTGAGAACCCCTGGCATTGTAATTGTAGCTTATAGCTTTGTTTTGGCCGTGCGTCCCCCGTTACCTCCAGACCTACAATGTCACTGCACTGAGAGACATGCAGCTGCTCTATACATCTCCTTACAACAGTGTTTTACCAGATTTTGCAGTTTGAATTAAATTACACCCTTTTCATGCGTGCGTGCGTGCATGCGTGCATTTATGTATGTATGGCGTGTGTGTGTGCATGTATGGTGTGCATGTGTGTGCTTGCGCATACATGTGAACGTGCTCTCACATGTGCATTCATATTTATCGCATACTGTATATAATGACATGATTTGAGGCATGTAAATAATGTGTACTGTTCTGTATGTACATTCATATTTGCTCTCCATAATTACAAGCTTTGTGGAACGATAATTGTTTTTGCACGCTCCATGTAGGCTATGTGCTCGTGTGCACAAACACATGCTTTTATACTAGTAGTACTGTAAAGTATGTGCACTGTATGAATGGACCTAAATGGACTCTTAAGGGTCACAGTTCTGTGGGAAATAAAAAACCTTCTGCCCCACAGGCAAGATTTGTTTGTTTAGATCTCCATTAGCTACTGTATTGTAAATAACAGTAATTACTCTTCCTGGGGTCTCATTAAAATTTGTAAATTTGTGACAATACTTTGATAACAAAAAATAACAATCAATTCACGTGCGTGCATGAGTGCGAGCATGCATGCGTGCGTGCATGCGTATGTCTGTCTGCTAGTCAGACAGACATACGGCATGTTACTGTATGGCCTTGAGGAACAGTGGGTGTGAGGTAATGCATTCACAGACATTGACTGATTGGCAAAATATTCAGGAAGTGGCAGGATATTGGCAGCATGCCCCAAACAATGTGTGCTGATTGATTCAGCAGTATATGCAAGATTAGTGAACACACCCCCACTCACAGACAGACAGACAGACAGACAGACAGACAGACAGACAGACAGACAGACAGACAGACAGACAGACAGACAGACAGACAGACAGACAGACAGACAGACAGACAGACAGACAGGGGCGGCGGTGGCTTAGGGGTAGAGTGCCTGGATGGGAACCGCAAGGTTGCCAGTTCGAACCCGGGCTCCCCCAGAGTTACTGTCGAAGTGTCCTTGCTCCCGATGTGCTAGTTGGTGCCTTGCATGGATGCATGGATTCCGCTGCCATCGGTGTGTGAATGGGTGAATGTAATGCACAATCTATGTAAAGCGCCTTGGATAAAGGCGCTATATAAATGCACCATTTACCATTTACAGACAGACGTGAAAAGACGTGAAAACATCTCTGTCCCCAGCCTTTGGCCTGGAGGAGATAGTAATAACAACAACTCGAGAACCAGCACCAACTCAAAGCCTGTCTAATGCATATGAGAGCTCTGTTAACTAATTTAGTCTCTAGAATAATTGAGAAGAGAAGTCACTTAAGCTCATCTAAATCACAAATGAAAGTGGGATAGTAGGATGAGGATCACCTTTTCGTGTGTGCGTGCGAGCGTGCCTGTATGTATCTGAGAGAGAGAGAGAGAGAGATGGTATCACCCCCTCTCTCTGGTAGTGCAGAACAGGTCCATGTACATGAGGCATAACTGTGGTTACATGGATGTCATTGTTTATCCTCCATTACTTGTCCGGTTCAAAGCCAAATCCCACAGAGAAGCAGCCTTCCATTCAGCTGCACTGAGACTGTACAGTATAGGCTATATTAATACTGTGGCTTCAGGCTGCTGCTGTTGTTGGGTAAAACCCCTAATTCTCACTGTATTATGGTTTTTCTCATTCTTTTAAATCTCCCCACCCGCCAAACCCACATGAGTTACAATTTGCACTGTCATACTGTATATACATTAGCCAGATAGGTTTCATGACCCACGGCCAAGTGAAACCCATTTAACATATTGTTATTGTTGAAGTCATTATTTGAAGTGAAGTAGTTGTCAGTATGAAGGGAAATAATGTGTTGTGTTGTGTGGTGTTGTGCCTCCAATAAGGTTATCTGTTTCACATCAGTAGTTAAATATGTTCCAGATGAAGGAGATGTTAGTCCAGGCTGACTGAATAACCAGCATTCACTGTCTGGTTGAGGCAAATTAGAGACATGTTTTGAAAGCATTTGGGGCATCGACTCACTACTCACTTATATCAGTGATTGTTGGTGTAATGAGATGTGACTTCTCTATCAACACAAGTTAACCTCTTTATGCATAGTAATAACAGACCTCTTTTTAATCTAAGTGAATGTGATTGCAGGTAGACATGCTTAAACCACAATACAGTAAGTGAGGATGAGTGATCTGGAGTGGGACAACACACTGATGGTATGATAAATGTGGCAACATGTAATCTTTGAAGTGTCACAAATTGTTTTATACAAATTGTGGGGGTGGGGGGTTGGGGGGGGGGGGGGGTGATGTATTTCTTAATTGTAAAATGTAAAAGTCTGTCATGGGCTTATTGTTGACCTCAAGCAGAGGATGAAACATCCACACTCTGTTTTATAGCTCCAAAATACTTACTTTTATTAATGGCGCAACATTTCAACCAATCAGGCAAATATCCTATTCTGTCTATTGGTGACCTATCTTTAAAAAAAAGCATCTTCCAAAAAACCCTGATCATCAAATGTTAAACCCACGTGAACGTTATTAGTTGTGAGATTCTAGTTTGCTATAATCCACGAGACTGCTCTGTGTGTGTGTGTGTGTGTGTGTGTGTGTGTGTGTGTGTGTGTGTGTGTGTGTGTGTGTGTGTGTGTGTGTGTGTGTGTGTGTGTGTGTGTGTGTGTGTGTGTGTGTGTGTGTGTGTGTGTGTGTGTGTGTGTGTGCGTGCGTGCGTGCGTGCGTGCGTGCGTGCGTGCGTGCGTGCGTGCGTGCGTGCGTGCGTGCGTGCGTGCGTGCGTGCGTGTGTGCGTGCATGCGTGCATGTTATGTCTGTGGGTGGGTGTGTGAGTGGGCTGAGTGTTAAAACCTTGACAGTGAACAGACAACCGAAGGATATTTCCATGAGGTTTCTCTGTGTTTATGCTAATCACTGAATATTAACCTTACCCTACCCAGCACCTTCAGTTGCAAAGCACACATGGGACACATTCTCTTCTCATTTTATTGCTCGTCTTGAGCGTCATCATAATTTAGAATTGCTAATTAAAACAGGCATCAACACCGCTACTGTATTTGGTTTGGCTGAATTGCTACTGTTGCTATGACAATGATGCTAGCTGAAAATAATGCAATAAGTCTCTTCAGCAGAGCACTAACCCACAACTAACAGTTCTAGCACATTGCACTGTGGTACTGGATAGGGGTGGCTAGCACTTTACATTAAAATATACTAAATAATTGGTTAATAATCAATCCCAATATAGGCAAAAACACTGTTGTGTGGCAAAATGGCAAATGATGCTTAACTGCTTATTCGATTAATTGAAAAAGTTATTGATAGAAAGATCGTCACGTAATTACTTGATAGTTGCAGCCCTATAGTACTACAACACAGTATGTTCAAACTAGTTAGGATTAATAAAGAAACAGATAGTGATGTGTTGTTCTTCAGGCACTCATATCCAGCCCTATGCCTACGACTACAGCACAATATCTCTTGTTATAGCACCCCCTTTCCTGAATAATACATGTGTAAGTGTGTTCGATGCCATTTTATGCAGTCATAATGCCACGTGTGAAATGTTGCATACCAACCAGTAAGTGTAACTCATGCAAACAATTGGACCCTGTGTTTTTTCACTATAGTAATTCACTAAATTCAGTCACACCACTTTTGTCTAGAATTAAACAATTTTATTGCGGTGCTATATTATGCATTCGATGTGGCTGTGCTCCAGAACAGACTCTGAGATTGTGAACGCCCCTGAAGCAAGAGCTAAAAGATAGTTATTTCATGGACCTTCTGAATGCACTGTCTCAGGCGCAGATGCACAATCTCCCATCAAATGTCCAGTTGAGTTGATACTCTACAGGCTGGAGGAACATGCCTCACAGCAGTGTGTCGTGTACTTGACCATGGACTTGTACGATAAATGTTCAGTGATTTTTCCATTGCCAGTCTGAAAGAGACCATTCACATCATGCTAGGAATAGACCTGTTACTCTGAATGGTTTTGATATTGAAAATATATAAATATTTTTTTTTTATCTATAACCAACAAGCTACTATTGAACAGCAGCTAAAATGTAAATTTTGTGTTTGGTTATAGAAGTTTTGCTTCCTCATTGTGCACTAGCTAAAACTGGGCGAGGGAGCTCTGATTCAGACAGGAATAGAGTCTTTTGCAGTAGCGTGAATAAAGACAGATAACATTTTCCTAGTCCGTGAAGGATCAATATTTGCCCAGCTGATGAAAAGAAGGCTGAGGTTTTCATCCTCTTAACCGGATCATCAAAACAGACGTCACAAACCACAGCAACACCCAGACTTCTATCTGCAGGCTCAACAGTGTCTGATAAGTTACCAGTTGTAGGCCAGAGAGATAGAACAGTGTTGACTTTATTTTTCTTCCGTTAATGTGGGGACTGTCAGTGTCTCCCACTTGATAACCGAAAGGCAAACCTATACTACGGAGCCGGCGGGGTCTCTGAATATTCAGGATGAGCATTTTTAGTTTTTCCAGTGGTCAATTAATATAGATAATTATCTATGCCAGGGGGGAGATTATGTTTTCACCCTATTTTTGACAAACTATTTTTGACAAACACAAACCATGGGAAAAGTTAAAATTCATGTTGTAGGACCTTTAAGTTTAATTTTGTAATGTAGTTTAACTGGGGGCAGCTCACACTGAAACCACCCAGATATGAAGGCATACATTATGTCATAGACACATCATAGATGACAGATGTCATGGGTCTGCCTCGGGGAAGAAAAGCATTATGCACTTCACTGAGCGCATGAACCTCTCTAGTTTTTAACCACTTAAACCCTAGCATCCGTATTCTGGGGATTTCTTTTTTCAGGAATCAGCAGATATACAACCTTACAATGTGCCGCGTGGCAATGCGCTGTGATCTTGTAGATCGGATATCTAATGTAGCACGAAAACCGTAAATACACTAGAGCCCTGAGGGTCTTTGGTATGGGGGTGTAACATGTGATTTATACGCTTTGTTTCCAATGGAACTGTGGGATGTGTGTTATGAAAATACTCTTGATGTGAAGCCGAAAGGATGTCACCAAACCTGCAAGTAACCACAAAAAAATAATGTTCTCAATTGCAGCAAAACATTTTAATGAAGCCCTTCAACAGTGTAGACTAGAGTACTGACAGCACCTTGCAGGTGGCAGGTGGATTCTTCCACCTAGGTAGTGCTACAAACAAACATTAAGGCAACATGTGTTATGTTATCACATTAGTTTATTTTGATAAATGAAAATGATTTTATTTGTAATTAGTAGTGATTCATTTGTGAAAAACAGACATAACTGATATTACTTGAGAGCAAAATTATGATTACTACACCTTTTGGTACACCTTTTTAGACTAACAATAATACAATGTTGCTGTATTATATGATCCATATCCATTCACTGCAATAGAAGACAAAAACATGTTTTGTAAGTTATAACTATTATTTTTAATGTTTGCATTTGGGTATGGAAACCAGAATTCTTAATTTAAACGTTTATCCTGTATCATACAAACCAAACCGTGTGTAAATCGGTTGAGAACTCAGCAAGTTGTGGTGCTTTTCATGCCTTTTTACTTTACAGTACTTTTCTTACTGTAAGTATCGCACATCGAACATGGCCGATCTACAAGCCGACAGCGCGTTGCGGATGTGATGCGCTGTGAGCTTGTAGATCTGCGATACCGCCATGCCCCAAAGCATAAACGGCATAGACATACATATACAGTATAGAAAACGGAGCTTACTGTACCAACCAGGATAAATAGGTGGAATGAGCAGCAACAGTCTATGTGGAGCCTACAGTATGTATATGCATACATACTGTATAAGTATAGGTTCAGAATGTGAGTATAAATGGGCCTTCAGCCAACCTCTTGCTGTCTGTGTAAGCCTGAGAAGCAGCACAGCACTATTTTCAGTCACTTGATGGTGGACTTACACCTATTACACCTATACCCATCTACCTATACCCTATACCCATCTACCTATACCCTATACCCATCTACCTATACCCTATACCCATCTACCTATACCCTATACCCATCTACCTATACCCTATACCCATCTACCCCCAGCATTGTGTCTATTACACCTATACCCATCTACCCCAGCATTGTGTCTATTACACCTATACCCATCTACCCCAGCATTGTGTCTATTACACCTATACCCATCTACCCCAGCATTGTGTCTATTACACCTATACCCATCTACCCCCAGCATTGTGTCTATTACACCTATACCCATCTACCCCCAGCATTGTGTCTATTACACCTATACCCATCTACCCCCAGCATTGTGTCTATTACACCTATACCCATCTACCCCAGCATTGTGTCTATTACACCTACCCATCTACCCCAGCATTGTGTCTATTACACCTACCCATCTACCCCAGCATTGTGTCTATTACACCTATACCCATCTACCCCCAGCATTGTGTCTATTACACCTATACCCATCTACCCCCAGCATTGTGTCTATTACACCTACCCATCTACCCCAGCATTTTGTCTATTACACCTACCCATCTACCCCAGCATTGTGTCTATTACACCTATACCCATCTACCCCCAGCATTGTGTCTATTTCACCTATACCCATCTACCCCCAGCATTGTGTCTATTACACCT
>NC_137868.1:32829241-32836741 GCF_963924005.1 Protomyctophum bolini | reverse complement strand
GCGGAATTGGCTGGCAAGACCATTAGCATTACTGAAAGGAGGGAAATGCAAAAAGGTTTGTGCCACAAATGTTCTGCGACAGTAGAAATTCTCATTCTCAAAGGTGACAAAAACACCCTTTCCTTAACGAATGATAACATGACCGTAGGCCAATCAGAAAGGCAATGCAGAAAAAGACGCGCTGTGATTGTCCAGTATTCACTTGAGTGGCAGCGTGCCTTCAGCACTTCTGCTTGACTTCCGCCTTCGTTGGAGACACATCGTTCCAATGAAGTATTTTCTATCTATGCTGCACAGGTCACATGTTGACAACCCATGCCCCATCTATCTATGCTGCACAGGTCCAATGTTCACAACCCATGCCCCATCTATCTATGCTGCACAGGTCCAATGTTCACAACCCATGCCCTATCTATCTATGCTGCACAGGTCCAATGTTCACAACCCATGCCCCATCTATCTATGCTGCACAGGTCACATGTTGACAACCCATGCCCCATCTATCTATGCTGCACAGGTCCAATGTTCACAACCCATGCCCTATCTATCTATGCTGCACAGGTCACATGTTGACAACCCATGCCCCATCTATCTATGCTGCACAGGTCCAATGTTCACAACCCATGCCCCATCTATCTATGCTGCACAGGTCACATGTTCACAACCCATGCCCGCCCCACACAGGTCCAATGTTGACAACCCATGCCCGCCCCACACAGGTCCAATGTTGACAACCCATGCCCGTCCCACACAGGTCCAATGTTGACAACCCATGCCCCATCTATCTATGCTGCACAGGTCACATGTTGACAACCCATGCCCGCCCCACACAGGTCCAATGTTGACAACCCATGCCCGTCCCACACAGGTCCAATGTTCACAACCCATGCCCCATCTATCTATGCTGCACAGGTCCAATGTTGACAACCCATGCCCGCCCCACACAGGTCCAATGTTGACAACCCATGCCCGCCCCACATAATCAGAACCGTGGGTCGACCCGCTACCCTGATTATATAAAAAATGCAAACCAGCCCCGCCTGTCAAATAATAGACCCGGCGTGTGATTGACATGTCTGTGTATGTTTATGTTTCTTCAAATTTATTCATTATTGTGGGTGTACCACAATATAAAAATGTCCATTCTATTTGCAACATGCGGACTAACATGCGGTATAATTTACTACACACGTCTTTGAAAAGTGGTCACTATTCTGTTGTGGTCCCCAGTCACTATAGGGAGATGTGAGGAGGAGGAGGAGCTACTGAGACAAAAACCATGGTTGGATTTCTTTCAAACCAAGGTTTAATTAGTTTGTTTTAAAAGCTGGTTTTCTATTTTTTTATTAGTTTTAGTGTTAGTTAGTTTTTTTGTATTTTAAATACTCAAGATTCAACATGCTCCGAATTTCTTTGAAGATCTACAAACTCACAACGTGTTACCGACAAAGGGTATTACTTCTATTAACCCTTCTATTAACTCACCAGGACTGGCTTGATTCCAAACTTAAAATAATTATATATGTGTCATTAGCTTCACTATAATTATAATTTTCTTTCAGATCAAACATATGTTTGCACTGAGTTGCGGTGGGGACAACTACAGAATATAGCAATCACTTTTAAATAATGTGCACGGGTAGTAAATTAAACTGCTAATTAGTGAAATCAAAGTCCTACGTTGCAAACAGAATGGGCATTTTTATCTTGTGTGGTTCACCCACAATAATCAATTATAATTAAACGTACAACAAACGTAATATTCACAGACATGTCAATCTCCTCCCCCCCACACACACACACACACACACACACACACACACACACAAATTAAACAAAAAAAAATATATAAGAGCAACTTCGGGTACAATAATTGATATTTGCATTATTGTGCCTTCGCGAATAACATTCATATTAGGGCACATCCATGCTAAAAGGTAAACACATTTCACAACTTGTAATGTTTGTGTAACTCAGACTTGTACTAACTACATCCCATAGCCTGGAGAGACTGTTTTTCTGAAATTTAAAAGAAGGGAGGCAGCCTTTTTTCCGACAGCATTCTAGCCGACGGGGCAACGATCCGATCCGCAGCGGGGGACATTCGCTGCGATGCGAAAAAGCGATGGTCCGACATGTGCTGCTCCCGTGCTTGCGGTTAGGGTTAGGTTAGGATTGAGGTTTCGGATCAATATGCTGTCGGAAAAAAGACCTGCACCCGAAATGTCTTCTTCTTTTGAAAATCCAATAATTAAGAAGAAATAACTGTAGGAAACGGGAGGGGGGATATTTACTCAGGACCCATAAAAATGGGTCCACAAACCACAAATGGGTCCTGACCCACTGTTTGGGAAACACTGTAATAGATGACACTGTGTAAGAAGTGAATGCCCTTGTTGTACAAAGTGCACATGCTCACCTCCTCCCATACACCTCCTCATCACCATCAATGGTAAATGGTGCATTTATATCGCAGCTTTATCCTCAGTGCATTACATTCACCCATTCACACACACACACACACACACACACACACACACACACACACACACACACACACACACACACACACACACACACACACCACACACCACACACACGCACACACACAGTCATTCACAAACCAACGGCAGAGGAACTCAACCTGCTCATTGACAGCAGTTATAGGGTTGTTCAAGTGCCTTGCTCAAGGACACTTCAACACACAGTCCCAAAGGGGAACTGGTGGGATCGAACCGGGAACTTTCCAACACCCAAGCGGCCGCTCTGCCTCCTGAGTCACTGCTGCACACACACACACACACACGCACACACACACACACACACACACACACACACACACACACACACACACACACACACACACACACACACACACACACACACACACACACACACTCACACGCCTCCTTTCCATCTTTATCCTCCTTCTGCTCCTCTCCTATTTTCCCTCTTGTCAACATGTCATCCTAAGAGGTATTTTTCTTCCTGTTTTGCTAATGCAGAGTCTCTGTTTCGCAGAGTTATAAGCCGCCTCCAGCTATTCATTTCAGTGGAAGTTGCTCACTGGCGTTTGAAGCACCCGGAAGAACGCTAAGTGCTACTGTAACTCCATGAACGCATGTGAATGGATTCATGCGCTCTATGTTAAATCCCAGCTGCATGCGCTCTATGTTAAACCCCAGCTGCATGCGCTCTATGTTAAACCCCAGCTGCATGCGCTCTATGTTAAACCCCAGCTGCATGCATGTGCATGTATTTGACCCGCCTGCAGTTCCAGCTTTGGGCAGTAGTAGTGCAGGCCGGCTTCACAGCCGCTCTGGTGGCCTGAGCGGGAGACGGATGACCTGACCTGATAAGCCGATGCTAGGGTGCACTGCATACCACATGGGCCTTAACACTTAACCTGCCGCCATTCATTAATAGCGTATTGCCAAGGTTTTATCGTGCGTAACACTTACTTTGAAGAGTCAAATATCTGTAATCACATGTTACAGTGACAAACTGCTGAGTTTGGTGTCTTGACTGGTTGTTGTTCTCTTGGTCGGTGGTGGAAAAACCCGACACAGCTTAATGCCTGCCGTAGAGTAATTGTAGGCTACATTGTTTAATTAGTTTGTATTCTGTTTACTTTTCGTTCATTTTAAATTGGATTTGGTTTAGTTTTAGATTTCCTATCAACCCAAAATATTAGTATGAAATATTGACTAAATAAGACTGAGGACATTTTCTCTATGATTTTAGTTAGTTTTAGCTAGTTTTGTACACGCACAATACAGTTGCAGTTAGTTATACTTAGTATTTAGTACTTAGTCTACACTGTACCTGTACTGTCAATAAATAAAGGCAGAACAAAAAGCCCCAAAAATAAGCTGAGGTGCCTGATTGACATGCACACAAACACCACAAAATATGATGGACAGAGTGGAGTGGAGACAACAGGGGCAAAGGAGAGGATAGACACCAGACAGAGGCAATGAAAAAGACGGAAGTAGTGAGAGCGGGAACTGGAAGGGAGATAGGACTGAGCAGAAAGGGGCGAGACAGAGGCGAAAGAGAAGATAGTATTAGGGACGGAGAGAAAAGAACCTAGACAGACAAGTACAAAGTACTAGACGAGACAGAGTAGAGAGAGGAGAAGAGATGACAGAAGAGTGTAATGGAGGAGACTGCGAGAGACGGAGGGGAGTGGGGACGATGGACAGAAGAGGAAAGAGTATAGCAGAGGAGACAGAGGGGGGGGGGGGGGTGGGGACGATGGACAGAAGAGGAAAGAGTATAGCAGAGGAGACAGGGGGGGGGGGGGGGGGGGCGGGCTGTGCAATTCACTGAGGCTTCACTAATTGCCACTCACAAGAAGGGGAGCGAGCCTTTTCCAGAGAACGGTCATGCTGCTCTGTTCTTTGAATCGGATCTCTGTTCCTGGCTTTGTTTCCCTCCCCCCCCGCCACTGTCTAGACAAGAGCAGAACAAGCTGTTCTTGTTGTGGGAGGAAGAGGAGAAAATGTGCAATGTCATTAGGTCGCTCACTGCCAGCCCAGCTGAAATTGGGTGGATCGGACGGACAAGCAACAGGAAAGGCCCATGATAGGTGTGTGTGTGTGTGTGTGTGTGTGTGTGTGTGTGTGTGTGTGTGTGTGTGTGTGTGTGTGTGTGTGTGTGTGTGTGTGTGTGTGTGTGTGTGTGTGTGTGTGTGTGTGTGTGTGTGTGTGTGTGTGTGTGTGTGTGTGTGTGTGTGTGTGTGTGTGCGTGCGTGCGTGCGTGCGTGCGTGCGTGCGTGCGTGCGTGCGTGCTGCCGTTGGATGTGAGAGTGCAGACATTATGTACATACCTTTATGTCGCCGCATTAGTATGCGTGCTTGAGCTGCTTTTTGTGTGCCTTTTGATTACCTGCTACAAGCCGCCACAGCCCCACATAGGAGACCGCATCCATTCTAATGAATTTCATTACAATGTTTTTCTTCTGCCGCTCCTCGGAGGGATTATTTTGCCTTCCATCTCCCCGTCCGCTACCTTGCCAAGGGCATAATTCTGAAAGCAAGACTACCCATTAGAAATGTGAAGATGTGTGCTCCGACTTGATTGGCGTGCTCGATTTGAGCTGTGTAATCACATTAATTAAGGAATATTGGTTTGGTGCAGGAGGCTCAAACTGCTGATTTGTTGCCATGGCAAAGATATAAATTCAATAAATACTGTATATCATTGGTGCTATTCCTTCTAACTTTCTTTGTCTCATGCACTATATCCACGTACCAGGCAATACTCATTAAAAATAATGTGACACAGTGCCCTTTGTTTCCATGTTTGTGGTTTCATAAAGCCTTTGTGATGCGTTGTGGGATTGTAGATAAGAGTGTTTCGGAACGGTTCGCAGGCGTGCAACATTAGTATAAGTCATGTTTCATACAGATACCAACCCCAGTTGCAGTAAAACATTCCCGCTATGGATATACAGAATAGTGCATGCGATAGTATCATCTCTACTGTCATGGTTTGAGTCTCCCCCTGTCTGCATTCCCACTACGGCCACTCCCTCATCCCATTCCTCACTTCAGTCCTAGTTACACACCTGGTTCCACTCTCATCACCCCAGCCCATTACAAACCTGTGAACACTGATACAATCAACCCACCACCTATCCACACTTTTCCTGGGCTGTGTGTGCTCCAGTTCCTGTTGATTTCATTGGATATCATTGGTCATCTGACCAGTTTCATTGGCTTTCATTGGATCAAATAAGACTGGACTCTCTGCACACACATTGTCAGTTCATACCTTCCTGTTTTGCTGTCATGGAGCTCTTGCCTTGTGTTTGATTAATTGGACTTTGTTGGACCTCTGTATCCTGACTTGATGCTTCTGGTAACTTTGCTTTATTTTTGGATTGCTTAACTTCTGCCTGTTGTTTAAGCTTGCTTTATTTAATAAATGCTTTGATTGCATTCGATTCTGCTGGTCGTCTCTCTGCATTTGGGTTCAGTACTTTCTGCTAACGTGACATCTACAGTCCCATTCAGTGTGCTGAAGAATTCTTCCTCTTCCAGGCAAACTCGATAACACAACAATATGCACATGAAGATGATGACATACAACAGGCCTATCAACACTGCCTCCCCCAGTTTGTCAATTTCAGTGCAAATGAGCTAATTATCTTGGTAACTACATGAACCCATAGAGTTATAAACGATAGAGAGCGGACCAGGGACGTTAGCCCCGCCCCCGCTATTCATTTCAATGGAAGTTGCTCAGTGGCGTTTCGAAGGACCCGGAAGAACGCTCTACTTCCGCCTTTTGTTCGATTTGAGCACTCCGTGTTAAACCCTGCAACTGTGCAGGGTTTCTTCGTGCTAAATGCACGGGCCCGCCTGCAGTTCCAGCTTTGACCTTTAGGGCTGGCGGGTTCAACGTTTGGCCAGCCGCTCTGGGGGCTTGCATGAAACCCACCATGCCTATTCTGGGGGACCTCTCTGCTGTTTCTTCTGCCGCTCCTCGGAGGGATTATTTTGCCATCCATCTTTTGCCATTTGTGGCTCTGTATCGTTGACAGTCACTCTTATTTGATACGGTCTGTTTCTGGTGAAACAATTATTAATTCGGTGGCGATAACGTTAGTGTTTTCTCGCTGTCAGTTGATGCTTCATATCTATTATGAGTCAACCCCGGGCAATTTTTTTTATTTTCAGAACACAGTTCTTATTATGCAGCAATATTAAACACATCTATGGGAATTCAGAATGGGGAAACAACCGTGACCCAGGTATAGGATTCGTACGTTATGTCAGACTTCGGTACTCTATTTTCTATAATAAAAGCCTTCCCAAATCATCAAAAATAGTGAAAATAGCTGGTCTACACACTACCAACCTCTACAGGGACTATGCACTAGGGGGAATTGGCATAATGACAAAAATAAATTACAGACTTTAACCATGGTGTAGGTGGGATAATGCACAATGAGCAATAAGTCAGTTATGAAAAATAACCGCACATAGCACCTTCCCTGTTGTGTGGTTATTATAATAAATAAATGTATCCTACTTAATAGCTTATACAGACCATCGTTCCATTATTACAAGAAATGGCCTTACTAAGGTATGTGATAAGTAGTTTGTCTGAGTTGATACATAGATATTCTATGAAGAAATGAATTTTGGCGAAATGAGTTGGTTTGGCTAGCTACGTTTATAATGCACACGCACGCAAACACACACACACACACACACACACACACACACACACACACACACACACACACACACACACACACACACACACACACACACACACACACACACACACACAAACTCTCTTACTGTACTCACCGACCAAGCCATCATACAAATAAATAAATGTATTCATTAATTTTTCATTTTGAATATGTAACTTTTTGGCCTCATCATTTTTTTTAGCATTTCTGTTTGTGCTCACATTTCATGGACTGCTAATGGGAAGTGTGTGAGTGCGGCTCTCAGAGCATGGCTGCATTAAACCACACAC
>NC_137868.1:32799241-32821741 GCF_963924005.1 Protomyctophum bolini | reverse complement strand
GACAAACACTCGAAGCTGGCCATTCATTATAAAAGGCTTGAAATGTCCGTGCTGCTCCAATGTCCTCTCCTCCTTCTGGAACATTAAAAGTCCATAGACTTGGCTCCCACTCTATGTTTGTTTAAAGTGCTCTAAACGAACATTAAAAGTCCATAGACTAGGCTGACGTAATTCCCGAAAGCCAGACACTGGAGTGGTGGCGCCCCTCAAAAATCGACTTTCACTTGTAGTGGAGTCACATTTTACCATGGGTATCTAGACTTTGACTCAGGTAATTGGGGTCGTATTGTACTTTGTCCACCACTGAGTGTGGACCATTACAGATCAAGGGGTCATGGCTACACGCTCCCCTCTCCCCGTTGTCCAGCTCATCTCACTGATCTCAGATCTGTTGCCTCGTTAGGCTCCACTGAAGTGTGAGGAGTGGACAGCGGAGGACAGGCCAGGGATGGTATGGATCAATAACTAGCTCTAGCTTAGCCATCGTGAACGGTTCTTGGATATTGCCTGGCAGGGCTCGATGATTGATTCAGCTGTTCGTTCTGTGTTGGAGATTCATAACTCTGTGAAGAGTCTATTGACTGCTGTTCTCCTCAAACTGACTGAGTGCCTTAGACAGTGCTGCTGTACCAGACTGATAGGTTTCAACACTTCCCCCTTAATACAATAAAAGTTATTTCCAACATAGACATATATAAGCTTTTTTCCCTTGTTGTCTGTCTGCCGCTGAAGGGAGAAAGAAAGAAAGAAAGAAAGAAAGAAAGAAAGAGCTGAGATTCAATTGGAGAATGGTGATCCACACTGTTTTGATTAATTCAGTTATCTGCTGATGGCATATACCATAGATATTGTGCAGTCATTGTAAAAACCTGAGATGTGTAAACACAAGACAGTTTACTAGGGCCAGTGTTTGCAACAGCAGCACTTAGATAGATGTATCGGCCAGTTAATGCACAGACCATACGCTCCTTGTGAGAGCGAACACTATGGATTGAATCCGACCCGTCTTGTCTTGCCTTTCTCTCTTCTCTACCCTTGGTGTTCTGTCTCTCGACCCTGACTGATCAGTAATAAAAATGTCAAAACTAACGAATCACTGCAACTACAGTACTGTGTTTTGTGTTGCATAATGTTGCAGCCTGGATGACAAGACCCAGCACTTGATCTATTCAAAACCAATCAGTGTTCTCAATGGCTTCTAAAATAAGTAATATCTTAAACCATTAAGCGCCGTAGTTTCCCTGTTGCATTGCTATTGAAATCGTTAGACCACTGCATACTTGTCATCCATAATTTGCTGTCTTAGAGGCCATAGTTAAGAATTAGACGGATTCTCTCTATCACATAAAGAACGTGTTGGTCTTTAACAGGTCAGTGTTTGTCAAAATGTTGAGGGAGCAGCAGTTTGCGCCTTAGACCTGAACACAATGCTGTCTTGTTCTTTTATGGCCGAATCAAGAAGTAATGAATGTTACCGTGTCCTCGTTATGCAGCTACACACATCTCAGATGGCACTATCAAAACAAACCATTTTCTCCTCAACATACATCTTTGTTGAAGTCTCTGTTAAGTGGGTTTTATTATTGGCCTCTGTGATGTGGCACCCTGATTAGATCAGTCTGTTTTATGGGTTTGAAGAGCTGTGTGTGTGTGTGTGTGTGTGTGTGTGTGTGTGTGTGTGTGTGTGTGTGTGTGTGTGTGTGTGTGTGTGTGTGTGTGTGTGCGCGTGTGCGTGTGTGTTGTTTTCTCTTAAATATCGTGCATGGCCAGATACTGACATTAATGTGACGTTTCTGACTCTCGTGGGTTTGGCCATATGTTGCAATTGAAGCTGAGGTTGTTTATCAAGGCCATTATTATATCCAGTTAAATTGCCTTTCCTCTCTTGATGTCACAGAACCATGGCACGTTGATTTCTGGTCTTCTCTAACCGACTCGCCACACCCATGCTTAAAGTATCTGAAGAGCATGTTGAAGTAATCCATGTCCTGTTCTTTACACAAGGCTCTCTCACACCCCCTCTCATTCTCTTTTATTGTGCTTGTCTGCTTTTCATCACTTAGCCTAATCTCATGGCTGAACAGACCTCTGATCAACTGCCTTCTCTTCTCTTCTCCTCCCTCTCTCTCTTCTCCTCCATCTCTCTCTCTCTCTCTCTCTCTCTCTCTCTCTCTCTCTCTCTCTCTCTCTCTCTCTCTCTCTCTCTCTCTTCATTTCTGACTCCAAAGCCGGTTTCCAGTGACTAGCAATTATGCCGAAGACATTGAGCTCTGTCTCTGTGCAGCTGTCGTTGCTGCTCGGTCCCGGTCTCCACTGTGACACGGAGGTCAATTAAGCAGCAAATGGATGTTGCTGCAGGATGCGGCTAATTGAATGGTGCCATTGGGGTTTAGACATCGATGGTCGAGGGGATGGATGAGGCTTGACGCTGATCTTTGCCGCGCTTAGACGGTGGTTGACCTCCAGACATATGGGGGCCAAACGGCTGCATCCCTGACCACGGCACCAACACACACATTACTACACATGTGCCAACAGGAATTACACACACAGTAGCGTGCATGCGTGCGTGCATGATTGTGTGTGCACAGGCACGACATAAGACACATTTCTGCCCCATTAGCATTCAGAGTAGAGCAGTTGTCCGGTTGCTGTGTGCAGGCTTGCCGTAGAGCCGTCTGATTTCTATGTGTTTAAAGGATTTACTCGAAGCAGACACAATACGAGACGCATTAAGTAAACAGCATGATTAGGTCTCTTTCTGTTGGGCTTTCCGTTTCTGTTTTCTTCTGTTTCCCTCTCTCTCTCTCTCTCTCTCTCTCTCTCTCTCTCTCTCTCTCTCTATCTCTCCCTCCCTCATCCTAAAAACCCAGTGGCAGTCTTTGAAGCATGTTTAATGGTTTTCCGGCTGTGCTCAGGTCAGAGATGAGTGGCGTCTGGCTGTAAACGCCGCTGGGCCAATTAAAGCTGACAGCAGCTGGAGATGCTTAAGATCTGCGGCTTCCACCCCACTTCTGACATCCACCAGCGTTTTCACGATGCTTAAGACCTGCCGCTCCCACCCGTGCACTTCTGACATCCACCACCATCTCATGGTGGCGGGAAGTCCAACAACTCCACTCCGTTCCAGAAGGGAACTCCAAAGGCAGCTATGTGTGCCTGTTGAGTCAAACTGGGGGGAAGTCTTACATACAGTACATGTGGCAAGTAATGAAGTGCAAAGACACATTTGTCTCATGTTGTCTCGATGCTAAACACTGTGTTGACTCCTCGTGGCTTTTGAAAGCCATGCAGTCTGATGCAGTGTATAAAAATGAAATATTAGAAAGATACGTTTTTGGATGTTGTTCATTACAGAATGTTTCATGAGATGTAGCCACCCAGACTTGATATTCTAGCTAGAATATCCACTTTTCTAGATAGAAGTGCTCTTGAAATATTGGCTGGGGCACTTGTTGAATGTCATTTTGATTATATCTGCACATCCTGGGACACTATAAATGGGTTAAACTCCATCCCAAAACACATCTCCCTGCTCATTTTATTAGCCTCAAGTGGCTCAGAGTGGAGGAGAGAGCATTGCATCCTAAAACGTACATGGTTCAAATATCGACGCAATTACTTTTCTAAGGTTAGTGACGCAAAAGCTGTATGGGAAGGGACTCGTTTTTGAGCGGTGCACACCGCTCCAATGACTGGCCGCGTGTGTCCAGTCATTGTGTAAGTCTGTTTGGAGTAGGAAGAGCTGCAATACCGCTGAGTGACCTATTCAAGAGGCTCTGTTGAGCTTCACACTGTGCAGCTATTACTATTACAATAGTACAGTACAGAACAGTAGCTACAGTGAATGATTACAGTACAGTACAGTACAGTACAGAGTATAGTAGGGATGTACCGATCGCGTCTTTTGGCTCCCGATCCGATTCCGATAATTAGATTTTTAGACATACCGATATCCAATCTTTTTCTCTCCGATTTCCGATCTTTTGAAAATCATGTGATCGGAGTCGATTTCCGATCACGTGATCGGATCGGGACATCTAGTACAGAGTACAGTACTCTGAGTACAGTACAGTACACAGTACAGAACACCGTACGGTACGGTACGGTACAGACTACAGTACATTAACTACCACAATACAATGGTTGCACCGCTCAGTTCACGCGATTATTTTTGTTACTCTGATGCAGTTATGTGGAATGGGTTGCCTGTAAGCCTTAAGACTTATGTCTCACAACGTGTCGCGGGTGCGACACGTTGTGAGCTGATAGACTTCCGTTGCATGGCTGTGTCAGGCTTTGCCACATGAACCTTAGCGTCCCTATTCTGGGCATGTCATACTAGCAAAACGTTTTCATAAAATAGCAGGTGTACAAGCTCACAACTCATCGCAGTATGCTATTGTTGAGATTCTGGTGTACAGAGGGAAGTAGGGGACAGGACCGAGTATCCTGTAGTAGTAAGTAGTTAAGTGGTAAAGTTCAAAGATGGTGTCGAAGAAGCCCACTAAATGGATTTCTCCAGTGGTTTATAATTTGAGCCTAACTTAACGTTTTAGACGTTCGATGCATGACAGCAGAGCCGCAGCAGCGGCGATAATCGCCGCGAGGAACGCAAATGTCTTGCAGTGTAAGCGTACCATCAGCCCAACCCCGGGTCATTAGTATGCATAACAGGCACACTCCGGTGAACAGGTTAGGGTCGGAGGTCAAGGGTGAGTGGAGCTAATGCTTTCATGCTCTTGATTCAGCTCCTCTCGGGTGTAATACCCGCCTGTCAATTTGTTTGAGCTGCGGATTTACATAATGAATTTATATTAGCTAGTGTTCTCCATAGTCTCTCTTTTACTCTACATACTCCCCCCCCCCCCTCTCTCTCTCTCTCTCTCTCTCTCTCTTTCTCTCTCTCTCTCTCTTTCTCTCTCTCTCTCTCTCTCTCTCTCTTTCTCCTCTCACCCCATCCATCCACCACCCACACCCACCCCTCTCATCAAGTTTACCAAGTGCCCAGAGAGCTGAGTGTTTAAATGCAAACGAGCCTCATTTCCAAACTGACGCCACAGCCCAAGTATGCCCCACACACACACACACACACACACACACACACACACACACACACACACACACACACACACACACACACACACACACACACACACACACACACACACACAACTGCCCTGAATCCCGCTGAGAGGCTCTGACAAGAGATGGATGGATGGAGATGATGGAGGGAGGGGAGAGAAGGAGAGAGAGAGAGAGAGAGGGTGTGACTGATGTAAATGGAAAGAGAAGAGTGAACTGAAAAGCGTCAGCTAGGAGATGCACTATAAAACCCTCAGTGTTGATTTGACTCTGAGAGCCAACACATGTAACACTAGTTGTTGTCTCTCAGAGTTCAAACAGGATGAAGGAACACTGAGGAGTTTACTGTGTACACGCTAGCAGTGAGCTGTGAGCTCGTAGGTGGTGTTGGCTGCTATCCACGTTACTGCCAGGCAAAAGAGCCATATGGACGCTCACTAGATTCATGTTAGTCATGTTTCTATCTTATTCTTTTCATGTAATGTTTTCTATTATTTATTTATTTTCATAGGTGAGGACTTTTACATGGCGTATTGCTGTTCATTTTTGTCAGGGCTATTTTCTTAACCAAAAAAATAATAAAATCATCTTACCGTATATGCACATAACAATACAATCTGCAGCTATATCTGTGTGTGTGTGTGTGTGTGTGTGTGTGTGTGTGTGTGTGTGGGTGGGTGTGGGTGGGTGTGTGTTGGTGCATGTGCATGTGCAAGTTTGTGCACACACTTGCCTTGATGTCTCTCCCACACACGTTGTCGCCTCTCTCCTTGTTTTTCAGTCTTCTGTTAGAAGTGTGTGTGGTCATCCTAACACGTGCACATGTATACACACCCTCGCACGCACACACACACACACACACACACACACACACACACACACACACACACACACACACACACACACACACACACACACACACACACACACACACACACACACACACACACACACACACACACACACACAACCTGAGACAACTGAGGCCTTACGTTTTTGGGCTCCATCTTATCCCTCATCCCTAAACTTATTTGCCATTTTTTACTATTTTGAAAATAATTTCAAAATACTAGCCGACCTACATCTACACGTTGTGAGCTTGTAGATCAGCTATATTGAAAGGTTTTTTTAAATAGTAAAAAATTGCAAATAAGTTTAGGGATAAGGGTTAAGCAGTGACACAAGATATAGCCCAAATCTCGTGCAGTTCAGCAACATGCTGAAGTTAGACTGTCTATCTGTGTCTTTCTTCTTCTCCTTCTCCTCCTGCTTCTTCTACGTCGTTTCTTCTCCTCTGCCTTTTGTGTCCCACTATGTTATCAAGTGAAGTAATGGCCCCTCTCTCTCTCTCTCTCTCTCTCTCTCTGTGACTCTCCATCTGTCCTCTCTCTCCATATCTCTGTTTTATGGACTCTTGTTTTTTCTCCTCACCCCCTCCCTCTGTTTGTCCGCAGTGCGTGCTAGCTACTGTAGGTAATGATGAGTGCCTGCCCCCCGTCCGCCCGTCCTTCTAGTTTGTTTGACAGACTCTGTTCCCCGTCCCCGTCCCCCCCGTCCTTGCTCCATCAGTCTGTTTGGCCTCAGTGTGTGTGTGCTATGTAATGATGCAGCTGGGCCATTAGAAGCAGGGTGGGTTGGGGTGGGTATTTGACAGGACCCCTCTCTCCTACCCAGCATGCCTTTTATCCGCTATACACCCCCACAGAAGCACGCACGTACGTACGCACACACGCACAACGGGCGCAAATGAGGCTCCCAGGCGTAAATGGAGTTGTCGCCTTTAAACGCGACATATTCCTCACCTCTAGATGAGGCTTGTGCATTTGTTAGAAAAAGAAAGGAAAAATGAGCGAGACAGAGTGGGATGGTGAAAGGAGGAAGGGAGGAATGACTTAATTCTCCCGCTTTTTGGTAAACCTCCTCTGTCCCCTCTTTCTCTCTCTTTCTCTCTCTCTCTCTCTCTCTCTCTCTCTCTCTCTCTCTCTCTCCCCCCCCCCCCCCTTCTCTCTCTCTCTCTCACTCTCTCTGCCCCCACTGTTTCTTCCCCCTCACTCTTTCTTTCTGAGGTTGTGTATATGTTTGTTTGAAGTTGGTCCATTTGTCTTAGGGGATTGTGCTGGGCTTGTATGGAGTATTGAGTGGTGTGTTGGTGAGGGTTGAGCTAAAGGTGTAGAGTGCCTGGGTATGAATAGCCTTCATCTGTCAGTGGAGGAGGTCTTCAGGCCATTCTGACAGGCCTGGGTGGTCCGCCATTCATGCACAACACTCCTACTGTAAGAGATGGAGTGGTGCGTGTGTGTGTGTGTGTGTGTGTGTGTGTGTGTGTGTGTGCGTGCGTGCGTGCGTGCGTGCGTGCGTGCGTGCGTGCGTGCGTGCGTGCGTGCGTGCGTGCGTGCGTGCGTGCGTGTGTGTGTGTGTGTGTGTGTGTGTGTGTGTGTGTGTGTGTGTGTGTGTGTGTGTGTGTGTGTGTGTGTGTGTGTGTGTGTGTGTGTGTGTGTGTGTGTGTGTGTGTGTGTGCATATAAGCATGTGTGTATGCACAGGTTTCCTGGGTTTACTCTCACTTGCGGGGGGTCCAGTCAGTGGAAATTTGAAAAGGTGTTTATGGGCCTACGAAGTAGAAAGACTTAAATGCTGCAGCATATATGTCTTGCTGAAACATAGCCCATTGAGGTAATAAGAACAAAATGACATAATTGCAGAGAAAATGAATACATGTATGTGTTGTTGTTGGCTGAAGTTTGATTAGGCAGTTCTAGCATAACACAAGCAGATATTTGTACATTGTGTGCGTTCAGAAACGCTACTGTGCTACTGTTGTATGTGCGCAATCGGCTTGCAAGTTGCTGCAACATACCATGGACAGTTTGGCTGAGGTTAGGAGGTACAAACACCTCCACAGTATAATCCCCCTCTAGGGTGCTATAAACACAAGACAGCACACAAGTTGTCCACTGTGTCTGTTGCCAGAAATGACAGAATCTCCCAGTCTAATGATGTCAACGCGCATCGCAGGGTGATGAAAACAGAGAGTGGAGATCCAGGTGGCAGTTACAGTACTGTAGTTACAGTTACAGTGCTGTAGAATCAAGGGTTCAGTTACAGTGCTGTAGAATCAAGGGTTCAGTTACAGTACTGTAGAATCAAGGGTTCCCAAACTTGTCATGCAGTGACGCGAGTCCCATCTGGGAACCCGAAAACCCCACCGCTGTAGATGGTGGGCAGGGTTTAACATTAGTGCTCAAATCGGATCAAGTAAAACAATTTCATCCGCATAAATCTATGTTACAGTTAAGTTACGGGTTAGTGTTAGAATTTGTGAGGCTATATAATCCACAGTAACGAACTTAGTTGCCTGAAATGTCCCCACAAGTATAGCAGCTCCCACTGGTTTGACATTATGTCTGTGGAGTTGTAAAAGTGTGTGCTCAGTACATGAATAAGTGTATGCTGTTTTGCGACCATTAGTATTCAGTGACGTCCATTTATTGACAATTAGCGTTGTACACTTCACTTCTAAGTCCTATACTAAATATGGGGAATGAAAGGTGTCCCTCGAGGCTAATCAAGTCATTATCCAGGCCATTATGTGTGAATGAAGAATGACTCCTTCCAGCACTCCAGTCCTCCCATACATTTACATACATTACTGTTTTTATGTATACACCGGTAATACCTACAAGCACAATGTGTTTTCTTTCAGATAAGGCTCGGACTGAACAGATTGAATCATTTTAATTAAATATTTATTTTGACCTGTGTTACAAAACCATATGTCTAGGGGTAAAAGGTAATGTAATATAGATAGGAGAAACGGAAACCAAGGCCTAATACAATCATTTATTCAAAAGCATATGAATAAATTATAAGAATCAACAAGTTTACAAAATAAATGGCTCTTTTAAATCACATGAACAAATAAACGGAATCCAAAACAAAACTAAAGTTATTCCTTTCCGAAGGGAGATAACTTGTCTAACAAAAGGTTCAACTTCACAAATAAAGAAACAAACAAAACAGTTGGCGACATGTAGCAGTACGGCGGATGGGGGAAAGACCTTGGAAGTGTTTCCCCAGCGCTGGGCTGGGCATGAATGGGCTATGTAGTGAGAGAGCCGCGGCCGCTAGCTCGCTCACGTGACCGTCAGCCAATCAGGGAGGTTGATCAGACCTCCATGGTCATGGCCAACAGGGTTACCCCAGACACACAGCTGATGACAATCAGTCTGTCTGAAAACCCATTAGTATACTCTGCATGGGAGGAGAGTTAGTCTAATACAGGTTCATAACAACTGCTGCACAGATATAGATATATATATATATATTAGAAGACATCTAGGCCTAAGATAATCCACATACATATATATATACTATAACAATATACCACCATATAAATATATATATACTATTAGCAATAAACATACATATATATTTATAATCCAAAATAACACTCATAAATCATAACACTCATAATTAATCATAACCACACACGACCATAGTCGTGACACCCCCCTTCCCGAAAAGAAGTTATATCCCCAAATAACTTCTTCTCAAAGAAGAGAGCACCTTAAACCCGGGAAAGGGCATCCGCAAGGACATTGTCCGTCCCCTTCTTGTGGCGAATTTCCACTTCAAAGTCCTGTAGCATCAAGGACCATCTCATCAGTCTTTGATTTGAATTTTGCATTTGCCTTAGGAACACAAGGGGATTATGGTCAGTATAGACAACAATAGGCAACGGGCTTGAGCCAACATATACCTCGAAAAATTGTAATGCAAGTAACAGGGCGAGAGCTTCCTTCTCAACGGTACTATAGTTACCCTGCGCTGAATTAAATTTCTTTGAATAGTAACAGATGGGATGATCGATATCCTGAAGATCCTCCTGGAGCAGGACAGCACCGGCGCCACAGGCGCTGGCATCCACCTCCAGCTTGAACGGTTTGGTGAAGTCGGGCGCAGCCAGGACTGGAGTGCTGCAGAGGAGAGCCTTGCAGGATTCGAACGCTAACTGACAGGCAGGCGACCAGATAAATACTCTTTTGACGCTAGTCAGCGTAGTCAGCGGCGCAGTGACGGCAGCAAAATGTTTGCAAAACCCCCGGTAGTAACCTGCCATGCCCAAAAACCGGCGGAGCTCACGCCTAGTCCTTGGCACAGGATATTCTAGAATAGCCTGGATTTTTGCATTAATAGCACGTACCTGGCCCTGACCAACCTGCTTCCCAAGATACGTTACGGTCGCACAACCAAATTCACATTTTGACAAATTTAATGTCAGGTTAGCCTCTCCTAACCGCTGAAAAATCTGTCTCAAAGTGTGTATATGCTCAAGCCAAGTATCATTATATGCCACAACATCGTCCAAATAAGTCTCTGTATTGTCCACGCCTCTTAGTACATTATTCATTAATCTTTGAAATGTCGCTGGTGCATTTCTTAAGCCAAATGGCATCACTGTATATTGGTATAAACCGTCTGGTGTCACGAATGCACTGATCTCTGATGCACGGGGTGTCAAAGCCACTTGCCAATAACCCTTTAGCAAATCCAATTTAGTTACAAATTTAGCAGACCCCACCCGATCCACGCAATCCAACATCCTCGGGAGCGGATAACTGTCAGCCTGCGTTATATTGTTAACCTTACGAAAATCTGTACAAAACCGCTGGCTCCCGTCAGCCTTAGGCACCAGCAAGCAGGGACTAGACCACGCACTGCTGCTATGAACAGCCAACCCGTTCTCTAACAAGTAGTCAACCTCTTTTCGTAGTAAAGCACGCTTGGTTGGATTAACCCGATAGGCATGTTGCTTAATAGGAGGGCAATCCTTCTGTACAATTACATCATGAGAAAGGGCTGATGTGCATGATGGGTTATCTGAAAACAGATTCACATTATTTTCCATCAAATCAATAATGTCTGCTTGCGCCTGGGGACCCAAATGTTTTAAATACCCCGGTAAATCATTCAATATTTCAGAGTTCTGTAGACGTGACCCAGACGAACCTTTTACACGCAGCCCATCACTCTCAGGGGAATAAAGTGACGGCGCTGCTGCAGAAAGTGAGGCGACAACTGCGGGAATAACAGGAGTATCTGACTCGGTGCGAGCCAGATACGGCTTGAGCATATTCACATGACAAACCCTTGTCTTTTTGCGACGATCGGGCGTCAAAATCACATAATCCGTTTCACTTATTTTTTTGTCAATCACATAAGGACCACTGAATTTGGCCTGGAAGGCTGAGCTTTGCAGTGGGAGCAGCACCAACACCCTCTGACCCACAGCAAACACTCTATGCACAGCCTTCCTGTCAAACCATGCCTTCATTTTACCTTGAGCTTTACTCAGAAAGCTGCTAGCCATCTGTCTGGCGTTGTGCAATCGCTCGCGAAACCCCGCAACAAAATCCAATACATTAGTCACCGGCGAGTTTGCGTTGGCTAATAAGCCCTCTCGAAACGCACGCAACGGCCCGCGCACCGTATGGCCAAACACCAGCTCCGCTGGGCTAAACCCCAGCGACTCCTGTACGCTCTCTCTTACTGCCAGCATAAGATAAGGCAAGCCCTCGTCCCAGGCTTTACCAGTTTCGTGACAGTATTTCTTCATCATCGCTTTCAACGTCTGGTGAAACCGCTCAAGCGCGCCCTGGGACTCAGGATGATAAGCGCTAGAGTGTCTGTGTTCTATGCCAAGGGTGGAAGCAACTTGAGCAAATAATTTTGACATGAAATTTGAGCCCTGGTCACTTTGAAGATACCGGCAAAACCCAAAAGTAGAGAAAAAGCTAGAAAGCGCTTTAATAACTGGTCTCACTTTTAGTGTGCGTAATGGGAACGCTTCTGGGTAGCGCGTTGCACTACACATTACAGTAAGAAGGTATTTGTGACCAGATTTTGTGGTCGGTAATGGACCGACGCAGTCAATCATGATGTGCTCAAATGGTTCACCCACAGCAGGGATCGGTTTCAACGGCGCGGGCGGAATAGTCTGGTTTGGCTTCCCCGTCATCTGACACACATGACAAGTGCGGCAGAAGTCAGTAACAGACGCATTCAAACCCGGCCAGAAAAAATAGCGTAGGATGCGGTCATAAGTTTTACGAATGCCCAGGTGGCCAGAAATGTTGTCGTGAGCCAGACTGAGAATCTGGGAACGGAAACCCTGAGGTACCACAACCTGACGCACCACATTCCATTTCAAGTCACCGATAGCCGCTGGAAACCATTTACGCACAAGGAGGCCATCCTCTACACTATATGCACTCGGCCCAGCAGCATCACCCACTTTGGTAACTGCCTCCCAGCACACAGAGAGAGAGCGATCGTGCTTCTGCGCATGCGCAAATGTTTCCCTATCGATATCAAACCCAAAATCACTTTTAGTAGCCAGCAAGCTTTTCCTAGCCCGCTTACGCGGTGTCTGTGGGGCATCACCCACTGGTCGCTCGGCACACAAGAAAGTGTCACACAACGTAGCCTCGTCATCAAACTTTTTCGATTGTGCGCGAGTCACAGCACAACCCGGAAACACAGTGGGTGGGGCTCCCAGCGCAGGCATAGCTACGTTAGCCACAGGCTTTTCAACCACTTCTAGCGACGCAAACACTTTTTCCCCAGCTATGTCGTTGCCAAGAATCATCCCCACACCTTCAATGGGTAAACTTTCACGTAACCCGATCTGCACAAGACCAGAAACAAGTGGAGAGCGTAGGTGGATCATATGCAATGGAGCGCGAGAGGATATCATTTCCACGCCCAAAACCAATGCATCGGAACCACAAAAGGTATTCTCCGCAAATGGCAGTACACTCTGTAAAATAAGGGACTGTGAGGCGCCTGTATCACGCAAAATGGTGATAGGAACGCGCTCATTTTCCTTATCAGACAGAGAGACTGAGCCATGCAAAATAAAGGGATCAAAACACTCCTCTACCTCCGCCCGGACAGCCATAGCTGTCTCGGAAGCAGACCGAGGAATAGTATGCACAAACCCCACACCCTTTGGTTTTTTTGAATACACATTTCCATTTCCATTCTCTTTCTGCTGCTTATGTTGTACTTTAGGGCAGCGAGAAACCAAATGGCCCATTTCATGACAGTAAAAGCAAGCACGATTGTCAGGCGCTGCACTTGCGCCCCTCGGTGGACTTTTCGGCTGTGACAATTTGTGCTGTTTTTTCTGCATGTTGAACAGACCCTCCCCGCTACGCACCGGAGAAACACCCGACCGGTGCGTCAGATCATATTCATCGGCCCTCACAGAGGCTTTAGCAATTGAGTTAATCTTTTGTTCCTCAAGATAGACAACAATACGATCTGGGATACATGATTTGAAATCTTCCATCACTATCAGCTCAGTAAGCTGCTCAAAAGTGTGTACGTTGCTCGCGTTGCACCATTTCCTAAACAATGTGGCTTTTTCACGGCCAAATTCCACAAACGTTTGAGTAGAGGCTTTTTGAGCGGCCCTATATTTTTGCCTATAATGTTCAGGCACCATTTCGAAACCGCTAAGGATAGCCGCCTTTACGACATCATAACATAGGCTCTCATCCACCGTGAGTGCGCTACAGATATCCTGTGCTCTACCTGTCAACTTACATTGGAGTAGCAAACTCCAGAATTCCCTGGGCCACTTAACAGCACCAGCAATTCGTTCAAAAGCACAAAAGTAGTTATCCAACTCACCCTCCTTGAACGCAGGTACCAATGCGATTTGTTTGCTTATGTCGAACGCTGCCACTCCTCTAGAACCTGGGGATGACCCGTGTTGCTGCTGGGAGGCGGGCGCCCCTGCGGACGCCTCGTCGGGGTAGGTCTGGCCTCGCAGGCGTGCCATGTCGAGCTCATGTCTCTGACGCTGTAGTTTGCACTCCTCGCTCTTCAGCGTTGTTAGTGCTATTTCCAGCTCAAGCTCCCGGAGGCGCAGAACCCCCCCTATGTCCTGAGGACTCCCCCCAGTGCCCCGTGGGTAATCATGTGGGGCCTGAGCAGACGGGTCCCCCGCGGGATCCTCGCCCTGCTCTAACACACCCGTAGTGTCAGACTGATTGGCCCCACTGGAACTCGGTTCTGCGACAATGAGTGATACGTCTCCCCCCTCACTCTCATCTGACAGCATCGTAATGACTCCCTGTGACAGCAACTGCCGTGAGACAGCTGCGAAAATCGCCTCTTTCTTTTTGGTACCGTGCGGTAAAGGAACGTTAAATTGTTTGGCAATACTGTACAATTCCCAATATGAGCACTGTTGTAGCTCCTCAAGCGACAGGACATCCGTACTAGCACCCTGGTCATCAGAGGCCATACCACCGCAACAAAATCTGCTACTCAAACTGGTGCGAGCAACATACTCACCATTAATACTCCCCAATCCGTCTACCACCAAAAGCAATACTAGCAAAACAAAAAACATAACCAACTGAACAACTGAATCCTTAATTTGTTTTTTGAAACGGACGGGCTCCCAAATATGTTACAAAACCATATGTCTAGGGGTAAAAGGTAATGTAATATAGATAGGAGAAACGGAAACCAAGGCCTAATACAATCATTTATTCAAAAGCATATGAATAAATTATAAGAATCAACAAGTTTACAAAATAAATGGCTCTTTTAAATCACATGAACAAATAAACGGAATCCAAAACAAAACTAAAGTTATTCCTTTCCGAAGGGAGATAACTTGTCTAACAAAAGGTTCAACTTCACAAATAAAGAAACAAACAAAACAGTTGGCGACATGTAGCAGTACGGCGGATGGGGGAAAGACCTTGGAAGTGTTTCCCCAGCGCTGGGCTGGGCATGAATGGGCTATGTAGTGAGAGAGCCGCGGCCGCTAGCTCGCTCACGTGACCGTCAGCCAATCAGGGAGGTTGATCAGACCTCCATGGTCATGGCCAACAGGGTTACCCCAGACACACAGCTGATGACAATCAGTCTGTCTGAAAACCCATTAGTATACTCTGCATGGGAGGAGAGTTAGTCTAATACAGGTTCATAACAACTGCTGCACAGATATAGATATATATATATATATTAGAAGACATCTAGGCCTAAGATAATCCACATACATATATATATACTATAACAATATACCACCATATAAATATATATATACTATTAGCAATAAACATACATATATATTTATAATCCAAAATAACACTCATAAATCATAACACTCATAATTAATCATAACCACACACGACCATAGTCGTGACAACCTGACCATGTTAACCTGGCATATGTATATATATATATATATATATATATATATATATATATATATATATATATATATATATATTCAAACGTAACCAAAATTGTTTACTTCAGCCAGGAGCACTCACATCATAAATTAAATTTAACCATGTATTCCAACAAATGTACAACACTTGGCGTTGATCTCTTAAGATGTTTCCTTAATTAGCCAAGCAGCATAAGCTAAATCAGGAAACGCAATGCAGAAACTCCCCATGGGTATACAATTAAGACAACAAGTTCTGTTCAACTTGAGAGCCATGCAAAACATTGCATTTCAGTTAAACCTTTTTTGAGGTTTTTCAGTTAAACCTTTTTTGAGCCAAGGCAAGAATCTGAAGTAGAGAGGTGGAGGCTAAGGTGGTGGTGGAGGCAAAGCTTTGCCAGCAGCAGCATGTGTGGCAGATATGGAGTAGCAGAGAACCCGGAGCGAGCCATATTTAAATGGACCACCTTGTTGTGGAAATAAGCTGTGATTGGTGTGCAGAAAAGCGTGGCTGATTAGAAACACTTACGCTCAGCTCACACTACGGCATAATTGGGGAGATTTGGGGTCAGAAACGCCTCTCCCGACTGTCGAGCGGGCTGTTTCATTCAAGCCTGGTCTGGAGTGTTTATCTGGCAAGATTATCCTTTAGTGTGAGCGGTTCAGATATTCAATCTTAAGCCTCTCGATTTGCTCACAGACGATCAGTGCCGCCCCGATAACTTTCTAATATTTATCTGGATGTTTATATCTCTGCTGTCCCCGAGTGGAATGTTGTTATGTGATAAGAACACGTCTGTCTGTGTACAGTAACGTGTCTTCACAGGCTTTCACATGTGATCGCGTGAGATGAGATGACAATGAGCTGCCACGTTGCTCCACCCAACACTGACAATCGTATAAAATCCTCCAGTGTGTGATGCCTCGTTATTTTAAAATCTTGTAGTATGCATATTTCAGATCATCTCATGAGAGAACAGAGAATCTTATAAGATTAACCCGTAATGTGTGATGCAACCAGATTAAAAAAATTGTTTAAGATTTATAAACTCCTGTAGTGTTTGTTGGCTCATTCAGTAGAGTGACAGGTGTTTACAGCTGGGGTGTATACTGTATGTCCCCTTAGCCAGCATGAAGGAACTAGCAGATCTACCATCTCACAACCTGCCGCGACAGGTTGTGAGATGGTAGATCGGCTTTTGTCACTATTCAGCATCAACTTTATTGTCACATCACAGGTTTACAGGTTATTATTGTTATTGTTATTTCCATAAAGAAAACTATTTGTCTTACAACAAAGTATACAGTAACAGTATAGTGATTCAACGTGTGTAGTCTGTGCAAGTTTTCACTGCTATCAAACCAAGTATTGTAAAGAAAGATCTATTTAAAAAAATGACAAATGACAGTAGAAAATACCATCGGACATTCCATCAATGGTTTTTTCCAGAAAAGCTTCTGACTTCAGAAGTCACAAGCATACAGTAATTATACAATATTATTGTTATATCTGGAGGTAACTCCCATCTCACATACAATACTGTACGTCATTTGTCAAATTCTATCATTGATCAAACTGACGGTTTGAGTGTGTGTCAAGTGTGTGTTTCTCAGGCCGTAAGTCTGAGTCAGCAGTAGATATGTAACGTCATTATAGCTTGACACGTGTGACTAAGAATCTGGAGTGTCATTACCTGATAGGAGATAAAGATAAAAAGAGAGACAATACAGAAGATAAAGATAAAAAGGAAGACAAGATTAGTGATGTCACAGACACCATGGACCTCATTTATCAACGTGATTTACACAAGAAATGGGCGTATAGTGAGATCACCGCAATGTTCGGCATTTATCATTCCAACGTGACTTTGGACCTTGAATGTACGCCACTCTAAAACTCACGCCTAGTCGGGAGCTCTCGTAGGCTTTGTCTGCATCTGTTTTTCTGTCGTAGACAAGTGGAGCAGCATTGTCTGACCAGCTGACAGGCATCTAAACATATGTATTCACTCCAAAAGATTACTATAAAAACTATAAAACTAATAAATAATACATGTGAATTAAAAAAATGTTTTTAAAGGCATGTTATATGAAATTGGTAGGATATTTCCAAGTGTACAAGAAATTACAATTGCACAATTAAAAACAATATTTACAATGTTACAAGTTAGATGCTTAAGCCATTTAAACAGTGCTTTGCATGAGAAGATACACATGCGGGAGGATTTTGGGAGCAGTGAGTGCTGTCTGTGCTGGAATATTTTCATGACATGCGGAGAGACATTGGAAACTGCTGCTGGAGAGTGAAGTCTCCCAACTGGGCTACTGTAGCGTACAGTAAGTAGGCTTATGTATTTCTGGAGTTATGTGCAACCTCCTCGTTTAAGGATAAACCCGACGCAACACTTGAATGCCAACTGTGCCGAACCAGCGCAAGTAAGCACCGCATTGGGAGATCGGAGATAGCCGGTAACCCAACCAGCCCACCACACACCAGCCTCCATAAATGTTCAGGCAACACAGTGACAAGACAGGAAGAGATGCAGGACTCTTTTAGTTTGCAAAACAGCATCATACGTGTGCACCTGTGCCAGGGATGCGCACGTCCAAACTTATTCCAAACATGTTGATGTGATTGGTGTTATTCAACAACGTAGGTAGACGGGAAACAGCATAACGCATAAGATAATTATTTTTTTATTCATGGTTCAGGTTTTCGTTCACTAATCTTTATTTAATATACAACACAGCCGTGACATTTATCAAAGCTCCGACCAAATTTACACTAGGATCAGCTGTATAGGACCACTTGATAAATCCCAAGTGATACTAGTGCCAAAACCCAAGCTCGAATTTAAGGCAGAATATACACTCATTGATAAATGAGGCTCCATGTGCTGATATCATAGAAATACAGAAAAATGAAATGTGTGTGAACTGAAAAGGCCATTTGATTACAATGAATGAACCAATTTGGTTTGCAATTAGGCAATATACAAATGTTATAAAAATAATGCTAAAATAAATGTCTATCTATCAGCATTGTTCATTGTGTTTGTGGTTTTAAGAGATTATATGAACGTTCCCTGATTCTAAGTCTGCTATTTTTTCAGCGTTCTCGGTCACTGTTGTCATCACAGCCGAAATGGTTGTCTTGGTTTAATTTTTGAGAGCTGCAATCTCACATCTGAAGGTGTTCGACAGTTGTTCAATCTTTGAGTCAATCGTCTTCACAATGTCAGTTTTTAGCAAGCCTAGCTCAACTCGTAAGCCCTTGATAGCCTCCAGCACGGTCGTGTCTCCTGCCGAGTCAGAGGCGCCTCCCACTGGGGACTCCATTTTCTCGTCCCCCGAGGTTCCTTGGCCTGCCTCGGCTTGTTGTTTTTTCTATTTATTGCGTCCGCTGCTTGGCATGGTTGTATCTCACGGGAAAAAACACCGGTGGAATGTTGTCAAAAAGTTTATTTAGAAGTTTAGACAGTTCTGCCACTACTTCGTTGCCAGTATCTTTAGCTTCAATTAGTTTTAAATATTGTAATTGTGGGAGCGATGTGTCGTGCGTCTTACTCAGTCATGGCCCAAACCGGAACATTCCCTGATTCGGCTTAGACAAAATTCAGAGAATATCTCCAATAAGCAGAGACTTTACAATTAAAGTACAACCCAAGATAAAAATGTGATTGTAACACTGCACCACATGGCACATCCTCCAAAGTGACCTGAATTAAAGACCTTTGAAAATGCAAGAAATTATAAATTTTAAGGGCCAAGGATATATAACACAGATTTGCATTCATAAACGGCTCTGGCCTTGCATGCAGTTTGCTCTTAAGGTGCATGGAATGAATTTACTCAGGCAGCAGATAATTACGCAATCAGGGACTGGGATCGCCTTCTAGTCAGTAGTCACATTTTGCATTTGAAGCAGAGCTTAAAAGGTGCAGTGGAGTTCTGGGACTTTCTGATTTTGAACACGGAGGCCTCAACCTGCTCAGGTATTAAAAGAAAAGCTCAATTCATTGATGCTGAAATTGATGAACACTGAAACTCCAATTGAGAGAGAAACAAAAAAGAATATGCAACTATTGCTTAGTTAGGCCTAAATAAAATCAATAGTAGTCACAAAACAAACTCCTGAAATAAAAATAGATGACAGTACGGGTGAATTGCATTACAGATTACTTGAATGCTGCATGTACCGGTATTTGCTTTGTGTGTTCAATGGTGTATGTGGTACTGTGATGTGTTTAAAAAATGCCTGTTCAGTGCATTGAATATCTTTGTTGGATATGAGGAAAATATGTAGTGTAGGACAGCAGCATACAACAACGAATCGCTGTGATATTCCAGCTTCGGTGGCTATTTCAGGTCCATTGTACGTTTTGTGTGCCAGATTGTGTAGGCTACTATACACTAGTTTTTTAGGAACGTGGTAACATTGTGTGGGAGTTTCAATGTCATCTTTGATTTCCCAGACTAATTGGAATGACTGCTTAATCTACTGAATAGGCTACATCTCTTCTTTATTCTTTCAGTGCTCTCTTCTTTTCAACTACAACCTTCCTAAAAATAGCCTGCATACGCTTATTTGCACCTGCTCTTATTTGTGCAATCCTCCCATAAATACTGCAAGCAAATAATTAGCTTGTAAAATTACAAGGCCAGTGTATGTGGGTGGCTGACAAAAACACAGGGCTTGACGGGCTTAATAAATCTACTGTAGATTTATTGCATTAATTTCCAAAAGAAAACTTTCCAAATACACTATAGGCCTACTAAGAAAATGTCTCCTGGATTATATAAAATATGGAAATTTCCAGTATACCAAAAATGTCAAATCTTTTAGTCACCCTTTTAGTGTAAGTATTTGTTGATTGTATAGGCATAGGCCTAGTAGATGTCTTTTCTTGTGTCTTCTTCAATCATTTGGTTTATTAGCTATGCACTCTCAAGTCAGAAGCGCAGTTGCTTTTTGGCAGGCAATTGCTTTTCGGTACAACACCAACCCGCTGTGGGGAGGGGGACGCATGTTTACTATTTGCTTGTATTTAAACTACTGTCAGTATAGGACGCTTAGCTCTGGACATTCCTTAATGAAATGAATCTAAACATTAATTATTATGTTATTTAAATATATTATATCCTAGCTAGTATGTGGCCAAATGAAGGCCACATACTGTATAAAAGCCTTTCTTTAGTACTGTTGTAGCTGGAGTCAGTGGAGTCCTATGGGTTTCAACTCACCGGGTTTCAACTCACCAGTGTCATGCCCAGACGATGATTGGAATATAGAAAGAGTCACTGCATAGCGGGTTGCTATGGCAATACCAGTCAGTTCAAGCCACTCAAATGGATGTAAGGAGAAGCATGGCCTTTAGAGGACTACTGCTTCTCATTGGATGTAAGGAGAAGCATGGCCTTTAGAGGACTACTGCTTCTCATTGGATGTAAGGAGAAGCATGGCCTTTAGAGGACTACTGCTTCTCATTGGATGTAAGGAGAAGCATGGCCTTTAGAGGACTACTGCTTCTCATTGGATGTAAGGAGAAGCATGGCCTTTAGAGGACTACTGCTTCTCATTGGATGTAAGGAGAATCATGGCCTTTAGAGGACTACTGCTTCTCATTGGATGTAAGGAGAAGCATGGCCTTTAGAGGACTACTGCTTCTCATTAGATGTAAGGAGAAGCATGGCCTTTAGAGGACTACTGCTTCTCATTGGATGTAAGGAGAATCATGGCCTTTAGAGGACTACTGCTTCTCATTGGATGTAAGGAGAAGCATGGCCTTTAGAGGACTACTGCTTCTCATTGGATGTAAGGAGAAGCATGCCCTTTAGGGGACTACTGCTTCTCATTGGATGTAAGGAGAAGCATGGCCTTTAGAGGACTACTGCTTCTCATTGCGGTGGCTTTGGCTTCACAAATGATTGTCATCATCAATCCATGTGTTATAGATCAGTGGTTGCGAGCAGTCCAATAATTAACAAAATATCTTTCTTCTGCACCCCCACCAGTGTTCTCTTTGGACTCTTGTATGTTGTTGCCCATGGGTTTCATTGAAGCTTGGAGTTGACACACAACTGGCATCACATTAAAAGCTGTGCTGTATCACCGTTAATGTGCTAAAACAAATACATATCTTGATAATAAATAAACGTAGACGTTTTTCTGATGCGTCAGCTTGCTCTTCTAGGTTGTCGGGCTCTGGATGGGGTACTGTAGTGTCTACATAGGAATGCTACGAAAGACACCTAATGTCACTGGTTGTCACATGGAAGGACCACATCAGAAACGGCACGTGGACCTCTGCTTCCCATGAGTCAAAGAGAGAGGGATGAGGCTGGCAGGTCAGACACATAGATCCCATGGTGAGCAAACTGACACTGTGGGAGCCACATATAGACACACTGTGGGAGCCACCTATATAGACACACTGTGGCGTGACAGCACAACAACATTGTAGACCTCCGGATGCTGATGCTGGATAGGAGGCTGTTGATTATGGGGATCCAGGAGTCCCGATTTGGTGTTGGATATAGTCTGCACCCATATCACATCACATCACATTGCATCTGCTCCAGAGGAGATAACTTTAGAAGCACGAAGCCTTTTCTGTGACGGTGACTAATTGTCACCTCAACAGCAGCTTGTTACTAATACAAGAACCTGCAAAGCAAGTACAGTTGTTGACTATTCAACCCGAATCTGTGAGCTTTTGTGTGGACATAAACACCATTGGAGCGCCGTAGTTGTACTTCAAATCTATGACACAGTGGCATCTAGACTTAGACTAGAAAGCTGCATGGGCCTATTGAAAAGAGACAACCACCACATGGCTTTTTGTTGTATTCTATTTATTTCACCAATTTATTCCTGCTCGGTGTGAAGTCTATAGTGATTCTCCAAGTAAAGAAGAGGGACATACGTACCATTTGTTTGCTGTTTAGATAGGACACCCTGTCACCATCAAACTTATTGCAATGCTGACACACATCAGGAACACCATATCCACAGTGAATTAATTCAGCTCACAATACCTACGAATCTCGACACTCTATTGGAGACTTTGACAAAACCCCACACTGGATTGTTAAAGTTGAATGTGCCATAATACTGGCCTCAAACTCGAGGCCTGTATGTCCTTGTTTTGATGAATAGGC
>NC_137868.1:32784241-32794241 GCF_963924005.1 Protomyctophum bolini | reverse complement strand
GGTACGGCTCCTTCAACCTGTGAAGCCTTCTCTTTACTGTAGCGCTGGAGGGTACGGCTCCTTCAACCTGTGAAGCCTTCTCTTTGTGACAGTGATGCTGCGGCGTGTACAATGCTGTTGTTGCGGCTGGTTCCGTTTGAGTGTGCTGTTTGTTTATGGGTACGCCGTGTTCCCTCTCTCCTGCCTTGACTGTGTATCGCACCTTGGCGACAGTGGCTGGGGGCGGGGCGTGACACTGTGCCGTTTCCACAGTGGCAGACTGATCATTATGGGCTGTGGGACGCCATCATCTCCTCTTTATGGTCCAGATGTTAGTCAGACAGCCTGATGGAGAAAGGAAGGACTAGTGTGTGCACGCGCGCGCTCGTGCGCGTGTGTGTGTGTGTGTGAGTGTGTGGCTGGCTGGCTGGGTATGTGTGTGTGTGTGTGTGTGTGTGTGTGTGTGTGTGTGTGTGTGTGTGTGTGTGTGTGTGTGTGTGTGGGTGGGTGTGTGTGTGGGTGTGGGTATGGGTGTGTGTGTGTGGCTGGCTGGGTGTGTGGGTGTGTGTGGGAATGTCCTTGCTTGTTTGACTTTGCGTGTTTTCATGTGCGTGTGTAGGTGCAGGCATGCATGTGTGTATTTGTGGATGTGCACACAAGGGTGCGCGTGTTTGTATGCGCTTCCGTGTGATGTCCATGTGCTTGCCTCTTTCTTTATGGACGTGCGTGCGTGCGTGCGTGCGTGCGTGCGTGCGTACGTGTGTGCGTGTGTGCGTGCGTGCATACATAGGGAAGCCAAAGAGAGTGCTGATGAGCAGGGTAAGAGTTGCTGACGGAGACAGAGCTGAGCTTCATGGTTGGAGGGCAAAGCACAGTCTGACTCTACACACGCGCATGCACGCACACACACACACACACACACACACACACACACACACACACACACACACACACACACACACACACACACACACACACACACACAATGCACACACCTGAGAGACATCAGTGACAGACTTGCAGGAGGTATTGAGTACAAAAAAGGAAGCTAACGACACATGAGACATACTGTATTCACCACATGATGTAAAATACATCATGACAGATACACTGGTACTATACAAGTGTACTACAGTGTGTGTGTGCACACACACACACACACACACACACACACACACACACACACACACACACACACAGACACAGACACAGACACTGGCTCTGTTTATCTCTCATTCTTGCACACAAAAGACAAACAGAAGGCATCATGTGGAGCTGTCATGTAAACGTGAGCCCTCCAGTTTAGTAAATCGTGCTCCTGTTGTTTTAATCCTTGTCTGAAGCCTCGGTCGGCCCAGCAGCAGAGTTATAAAACATGAGGCTCGCTGTATCACACACATGTGCATGCGTGCGCACCCACACACACACACACACACACACACACACACACACACACACACACACACACACACACACACAAGTGTGCGTGCACGTGTAGTCGTTTAACAAGGGTTAAAAGTATTTTTTATATTACTGGTGGGAACTATAGGCTTCCATTTAGGAGAATGCTTGTGGTATCAAAGAAGAACTAGTAACAGTGTTCAATTTAATTTGATGTAAAATGTGTTGGATTGCGGCGACTGTGTCTCCTCATCTGAGACGCGCTGCTAGTACAGTGAGTGCACACACTGGGAAGTGGGAACAATTACAACCAAACGCAGGTCAATGTGACATGACAGGTCGAGTACCTGCAGTGATTATTAGCTGCTGCCAACTAGGTAAGTGGACTTACAATGAGGCTGAATCATTGACAAGGCTGATTGGAAGGCTACGATGAAATGCAATATTACTTCTACTAATACTACTACCTTACTACTACTACTACTTTTTTTTTTACCAAAAAATTAAGAAATATATATATATATTTCATTTGGGGGGGGTTTCAATTGAAACGATTGAAACATATATAAGGCCGCCACTGTGTACTGGAGGTGGAATGTGTTTATATATCCCTGCTCACTTTGACCCCATCATATTCTGGGAGGCTGTGAGCTTGTAGATCGGCTGTTTTAGGGATTCGTAGTGCTTAAATGGTTGTCTTCTAATGTGCTGAGCAGGGAGTATACAGTAGTGTAGACTCTGTAGCACAGCCTGAACGCCAAGTTGAAATAATAATAATCATTTTTACACTTAACAGCTCCTTTATTGGCAAGCCTCCTCAGAACTGTGATAAATGAGGGTCAACTCATGCTGTTAAACTAATAACAATTATAACATTCATGGTGACACGTTCTGGTCCAATAGGGTAGTTAAAATGATGACTTTGAGCACATTGATTCATCACTCACATGGGGTGGAAGACATGATCTAATGTCCACTTCTCTCCCTTTGGTCATTGTCACGCTGTAGAGTCAGCATTGCAGCTGAGAATAGAACGGGTTGCTTCACCACAGTGAATGACTATGGTGACCGCCAGCCAGGGCTGGAACCAGTACTTTATTGTATGCCGCTGGTTCTCAACGTCTGGTCCGGGGACCACCAGGGGTCGAAATGGACGCATATCAAACGTGAAAATTCAAAAGGTTAATAATCACTGTTCAAGTAGAAGTAACACTATACTTAAGCATTTGAACCCCTATTCTGGGGGGAACAACTTGTGAGCTTTTAGAGTGGATATTTGGGGCGAAGAGATTTGGGGTACAGCAAAAACAAGAGCTGACCAAGTATAAAATAGACCTTGGTCAAGTTCACTAAGTATAGCCTAGTTAATTGGTTAAATATCGCTCTTTTGATGATTACTGTGAGCAACAGTTACATAATGGTCACTGGCACCCTGACGGAACCATTTCAATATGAATATGTCCGACCAACCGATCCCTCTCCAGTTCACTGATTCTCTCCAAAGTGGTGGGCATATTTTATTTATGAGAAAGCTTTCTCACAGATTGATTTATGAGGGGAAATAGGTTCAAAAGCAAACTTCAATGGAACGTTCTGATTGTGACATAACTGCACAACTGTAGGCTACCCTGCAATTCTTAGATAAGAGACGTAGAGCATGCACACCCACTCTAATATCCACAAGCAGGACAAACACAAGATTAGCATAAAACAATAACTAATATTCATCCGGATGAAGATATGGACGTGATCGAAATGTTGATCCAGTATAATTGCAATAAACAGTGGGAGCAAATTAGCAGTGTGCAGAGTTTCTTTTATTTTTACTTTATAATCCATTGGCTGGCCCAGACAACGAGGTGGGACTTCCCCCCTTCTTATTCGTTGGTTTTTATTTTGACTCGAGTGGGTGGGGGATCCCGTTCATAGACTGTAACGGTAGCCACGCCCCTCAGAACATACGCGACTTTATGGTCATTTTTTAAATAAATGGGACCATAATTTTCCAAAAAGAATATTATGACATTAGAAATGAGACTTTAAACTAGTGACTGGAAGCAGAAAGTATTCATGACCATATTTATTAAGGTAATACAGTCTAGGTGAAGTTGGGCCCAAATACATGTATCTCTATGGAGCTATGGGGTTTTTTGAGCCCAATGACAGCGCCACAACAGGCCATTATATGAATTTTCAGGAAATCCCGATTTCCTTAGTGGCTTCACAAAATATCTGTCTGCCTGCCCCCCTGGGAAAAACGTCTAATTGTGTAGGTATTTCTGTGGCCTACTAGCAAGATCCACAAGATCCACATCCACATCCAAGATCCACAAGAAATCTGGCAAGCGGTTTGCGGTTTGCGAGATAAACTCCAGACACACTCCAGACGGAAATACAGTTATAGATGGCTAGACTCCTTCAGAGCCATGTGGTAAAAAGTACATGAAAAAGATACAAAAGCTCAATTACAGTAACAAGGGTAGTTATAATGTGTAACTTTCCACCCCTGGTGGCTCTGGACTGTTAGTGGGACAGAATCATCCTTTGGACAAAATGGTCCATCACCACGCTAGTTGCATACTTTCTTATTCTTTTTGTCTTTTTAAACTCCTCGTTATTATATCTGGCATTTCCCACTGATGTGAAACATCAGCGTGACAGTGGGAGAAAGCCCGACTGTGTTTGACCATGGTTAGAAGTCAGACATATGAAAATGTCATTTATTAGGTTGTACATGATCCTGTAACAAGCATAAATGTCAACCTCCCCGCTCTGGTCCAGAGTTACTAACACTGTCCTGTGTCCTGTGTTAGTGTACTGAGCTGTATCTCCTCCCGCGGTTCCATTTCTGCCCAGATTTGAAGTCCAGCCCAGAAGTAAACGTCTGGAATTATACATGTACTTAAATAGGCCTATACCCAAAGCAGAAAGTACTCATTATGCAGAATGTTCCACATGTTTTCAAATGTATACAAATCGAAAATAACAGATCTACAAGCTCGCATCCCAACGCATTGTGAGCTTGTAGATCCGCTTCTTTCAAATGGCTGAAATGTCTATTCGTATATAGGACTGAAGTAGTTAATGTGTGTTTTGTAAGTAACTAGTGACTAAAGTTTTCAAATCATTGTAGTGGAGAAAAAGTACACTATTTCCCTCTGTAGTGGAATAGAAGTAAAAAGTACAGAAAATTGGAAATACTCCAGTAAAGTAAAAAATAGCTTGAAATTGTACTTAAGTACAGTACTTGAGTAAATGCACTTAGTTACTTTATAACCACATATAGACTTAGTTGACAGGGGTCCCCCTGGGCCTACACCAATGTCTTCACCCCCAGAATAGGGATGCTATGAGATCAAATAAATACATTAAATTCTAAGGATTTTACTGTATAGGCCTACTCTTTTAAATATATGACGCCATTCAATCAAAAGCCATCGTCTGATAAATGTGATGTTTACTGAAAAAAGGGAGATTTTGGCCTCATTCATGAGAATGATAACCTTATTGCATGTCTTCCACAATGAGGGCCTGTGATTCAGGCACAGACAAATGCATATCAGGGAAATTGCAGCCCTGGCTCCTCAAGTGCTGCAATACTCAGATGCTCGGAGAGCCAAAAATGAAAGGAAATAACCCTTATTTCAAGCTCATGGCTTGAAATAATGCGAAAGAATGGTCTGTCTCTAAATGCAGGACATGTTTGGTTCTGAATGAAATTGAAGGGGAACATAAGAGTTTGAAATAAGGAGTGCAGGGGCGGAAGGGAGAGATAAGAACAAGAGCCCCCGAGACAGGAAGAGAGGACAGAATGAGGAAGCTCAGACGCAGAGAGTTAGTGTGCGTGCGTGAGCGCGTGCGTGTGTTGTGCAAAAGCAGAAAATAAAGGCAAAGAGAGAGAGAGAGACACACACACACACACACACACACACACACACACACACACACATACACACACACACACACAGAGAGACAGAGAGAGAGAGAGGGAGAGATTATTCGATAAGGATGGAATGGGGGGTGTCAAGATAAAGACGGAGACAGAGGGAGGGAGAGATGGAGACAGACATTTCCAAAAAGGGTGACTGACGAGGACATGGAGATCGAGAGAGAGAGAGAGAGAGAGAGAGAGAGAGAGAGAGAGAGAGAGAGAGAGAGAACAGAGACAGTGATAAAAAAGCCAGACAAGGACTGCAATAGAGAGAACAGAGAGAGAGAGATAGAGAGAGAGAGAGAGAGAGAGAGAGAGAGAGAGAGAGAGAGAGAGAAAGGGCGAGAGAGGCTGACAAAGTGTGTGTGCCTCCTTGAACCAGTCAGCTAGCCAGTCAGGACGAGGAAGTGCCAGCAGCAATCGCCACAGCAGTAGCACTGGTCGCTATGGGAACCAGTGCTCTCTGCCAGCCAGCGCAGGAAAAAAAGGAAAGAAATAAAAGAACAAAATCTCAGACTGGTCAACAGTGGCCCTCACACTGTAGTCTGTCCTCTCTGTTCACCAATAAATTAAGTAATTGATGACCATTTCCAGGCTTTCAGAAGCCACATTCGTACCAAGACTTCACGTCAAAAGAGCTGCCGGGGAGAAACCGCTTGTATCTCTTCATATTTTTCTGTTTTTTTCTTTACTTTTTTTTTTTACTTTTTTACTTACGGTGTTGTGAAAACTGCAGATCTACAACTTCAAAACACGTCTCAGTGCAATGTGTTCTGAGCATGTAGATTGTTTTATTTGATTGTTAAATTTGTTTTATTTTCTTTCTTTAAAAAAAATGTGGTTAAGTGGTTAAAGTCTGTATGTGGGTTTTATAAGTATAATTTAAAACCCACATACGATATGAAAAAGTATAAGCTTGTGACTAAATAATAACATTTGATCCAGTGGAACACAGGATCTTTATTCCATTTCCTGAAAAGTAATGGTTTTGTACATCCAAGGTTTCCGCCTGACAGCAACAATGTTTCATGACCTTGTTAGACTGTTGGAGACTTCATAGAGACTATTCAACTGATTTAGATGCATTTGTGGACTCTGAGGTCTTATGGGTTATGGACAGGTGGTGTAAGTCCTGCACACACACACACACACACACACACACACACACACACACACACACACACACACACACACACACACACACACACACACACACACACACACACACACACACACACACATTTGATTTATTTATTTGAATCTACAAATTACAATTAATTTTACAAGGTAACAATACTAACAAATATAACGGGGTTGACAGTTCATGTTCACATTGCACCTCCTTCTCCACACAGACAAACTGCTTATAACAGCTGAAACAGAACAGTATTTGGCAAGTTGTTTTGCTTTGCTTTTTGTCATGCCAGCTATTCTTAGGCCACTCATGGTCAGTTTATGCACATGGCCCAGGCTTCCGAATATCAGTATGGCAAATCTTCAGCGATACCCCAGGTTTATTATACTTCCAAGTAATGGTTGATACTTAGAATGTTTATCTTGGAATGCCTGGTACAAATCAAAAACACAGCCCACCTCCAGAATCAGAACCTCCTTGTGACTGGTGTAAACAAACACAACATCAGGTGTATTCAGGATGTTAGCAAAGACATCGCATGCACAGCTAAACCAATCTGGTAACACTCTTGAATGTACATTGCAGCACTAGATGGCACTTTCGAACTGCATCAGACACTAGGTCAACAATCCGTGGCGAGCAATATACAAGTTTTTGTATGCACTACATTTGTTATGTGTGCGATGGATTCTAGGTGTTGTTCAGAATCATGATGGTTTATACAGAGTGGAGTGTGGGTGTCGGGATACCAGATTGACAGATTGTACTTGGTTGGCGCACACACACACACACACACACACACACACACACACACACACACACACACACACACACACACACACACACACACACAGACACACACACACACACAGACACACACACACACACACACACACACACACACACACACACACACACACACACACACACACACACACACAGAGAGAGATAGCTAGGCTACTTAAAGACCTTTTCATGGTACAAAGAAACAAAACAGCCAGACATGTTGTAGCTATTTCTGAGTTTTGAGTGGCTGCTGTCCATTACACCAACAAAATAATTCTTCTTCTACATCCATTAGCTAGTTTTGTCTCCCAATTTCTCCATCTCCATCCACTATGGTTTTACACAGTATGATGCATCTGTCCCACAGTGTCCTATAGCTTGGCTGAATGAAGATCTAACTCTCCATTATTGATTATAATGAAGCACATCATAAGAGCTTGTCCTCTTATACTGTAAGCCGGATGCTTAGGGGGAAAAAAGGGAAGATAGAAATACCTTCCCTTAATACGAACATGTAAGCACGTCACCATGCTATAGTCTGCCTGCCTCCAATACTATTCTCACAAAGCCACTCACAGGGCCGCGCTCCATTCATTTTCTGCACATGGGGGGATGTTTTTCAGTATAAAAGTGGGCCATTAGGGCTTATTTGTTTGTGTGAGCCTCCACAGAGCTGGGCGGTACAGTATCTATATCTGTTGTTTGTGTGAGCCTCGACAGAGCTGGGCAGTACAGTATCTATCTGTTGTTTGTGTGAGCCTCCACAGAGCTGGGCAGTACAGTATCTATCTGTTGTTTGTGTGAGCCTCCACAGAGCTGGGCGGTACAGTATCTATCTGTTGTTTGAGTGAGCCTCCACAGAGCTGGGCAGTACAGTATCTATCTGTTGTTTGTGTGAGCCTCCACAGAGCTGGGCAGTACAGTATCTATCTGTTGTTTGTGTGAGCCTCCACAGAGCTGGGCAGTACAGTATCTATCTGTTGTTTGAGTGAGCCTCCACAGAGCTGGGCAGTACAGTATCTATCTGTTGTTTGTGTGAGCCTCCACAGAGCTGGGCAGTACAGTATCTATCTGTTGTTTGTGTGAGCCTCCACAGAGCTGGGCAGTACAGTATCTATCTGTTGTTTGAGTGAGCCTCCACAGAGCTGGGCAGTACAGTATCTATCTGTTGTTTGTGTGAGCCTCCACAGAGCTGGGCAGTACAGTATCTATCTGTTGTTTGTGTGAGCCTCCACAGAGCTGGGCGGTACAGTATCTATATCTGTTGTTTGTGTGAGCCTCGACAGAGCTGGGCAGTACAGTATCTATATCTGTTGTTTGTGTGAGCCTCGACAGAGCTGGGCGGTAGAGTATCTATCTGTTGGGACAGAAGACAAAGAAAGGAAAAAAAACACAACTAAGCAGGAAGGAAGGGGGAGAGAGCCTGTGTCTTTCACAATAAAGGCTGTAAGGGGGGGCCAGCCAGTATAGTCTCTGTAGAAGGAATCTGTCCCACTTCTGGTGGAACTGATCTATTCTACCTTTCATAGAGAAGGATACTCTTTCATATGACGCTGTTCTGTTAAGTAAATTATGCCATTCTGTGATTGATGGTACGTGGGCTGACTTCCGTAATTGGACTAGCAGTCTCCTGCCCAGCATTATGGCTGTTTGGATCCATTCCACGTATGTGGAAGGAGTTATGTCTTTAAGAATAGAAGGATCTCCTAGTATAGTTGCTGTGAGAGTGAGGTCTAGGCTAGCCAACACCAACTCGGGATTCCTGGATCGCCTCCACAAATTCCTATCCAACATCAGGTTCTTGAGCTTTGCAGTATTGTTAGCCAAGCTGTCGCGCCGCAGCACGTCTACATACAGTAGGTGCTACGCTTCTTTCCCCCCCTGGAGAATTAAACCATATGCTAGAAGTCTTATTTAATAAGGGATCAAAGTTATGAATTTTAGCTGCTTTGTTCCAGACCCCCTTCAGACATGACAACACTGGATGAGACTGTACACTTGAAGGTAGGGAGGCTGAGGCATAGGCCTTCAAGGAGAGAGCAGTACGCTCAAACCACCTCAAACCACGGGAGCGCACGTTCGGGGGGATGACAGAATGACCACTGTGCCAAATACCGCAGGTAAAGGCATGCGTACAAAAGCAGATTCGGTATCCCTAAACCACCATGATCCACCCTGTTCTGAAGTTTATTGAGACGTATCCTAGGTAGTTTCCCCTCCCACAGGAAAAGGCTACACAACTGTGTAGTTAATTTGACTAATTAATAACGCGCGCCCATGTGTGTGAGTCCTCACAAACGGAAAAGTAGCCGATCTGCATGAGATAATGCAGCACTGTTATATGCAGTAGTTAGTAGGGTAACCAGTGAACCACCAAATCGTCAGCAGGGTCCCTGACTGTGACGCGTGAATTCCGCTTGTGTCCGAGCATAGGCATGGTAACGCCCCGCCTGCCTGTGATTGGCCTACTGTCCTCCGAGCTCCGTCCGAGGTGGATATGCTCTTTCACTCATTTTGTCAATGCTATTATTCAAAATGTGGTTTATTATTCAGCATCATATGCAGATCATTTTCTTTTGCAGTTTAAGCAAAAACAAAAACAAAATATATCCACAAATATGTTGATGTGGCATATAAAAATATGTGGCATATAAAAATATATGGCATATAAAAATATGTGGCATATAAAAATATGTGGCATATAAAAATAAAATATATTTTCAAACCCTGCCGTGATGGACGGACGGACGCATACTGACTGACTCACT
>NC_137868.1:32779241-32781741 GCF_963924005.1 Protomyctophum bolini | reverse complement strand
CTACAAGCCGGTCAACGCTACACTAGTACTGTTTCTGGTCATCACTGTCTGTCAACAGCGACAAGAAAGTGTCCGGAACAGTTCAGAGAAGAGGAAGGGAAGGTTGGACAGAATAATGTAAACTACATAGAGGCTATAGTAAAGTTACTTTAGCCTCTATGCATTTCACCATGCTACCGCTATACTTTACTAAAGTATAGTATGGTGAACTACATAGAGGCTATAGTAAAGTTACTTTAGCCTCTATGAATTTCACCATGCTACCGCTATACTTTACTAAAGTATAGTATGGTGAACTACATAGAGGCTATAGTAAAGTTACTTTAGCCTCTATGCATTTCACCATACTACCGCTATACTTTACTAAAGTATAGTATGGTGAACTACAGAGAGGCTATAGTAAAGTTACTTTAGCCTCTATGCATTTCACCATACTACCGCTATACTTTACTAAAGTATAGTATGGTGAACTACAGAGAGGCTATAGTAAAGTTACTTTAGCCTCTATGCATTTCACCATGCTACCGCTATACTTTACTAGAGTATAGTATGGTGAAATGCATAGAGGCTATAGGGGGGAGCATAGTGACGCGTTCGGTAGGATTTTGGCTTATTTGGGCGCCATCTTTGTGCCTACATGTAGGCTAGTAGGATGCTAGGCTACTTGGCTGCCAGTCTGTAACTTTTGTAAGTTTGCTTGTCAGTGACGGGGAGAGGAGGGTGAAGCAGAAAGAGAGGGCAGAGCATGGAGGCTAAAGTCTGGGAGGTCTATGACTCAGACAGAGTCACTGTACTGAGTCAGTGAAACTAGCCGGGCGTGCCCTGTGCACGCCATCTCCAACCACACCCTTTACTTTATTGTATTTGTTTATGTAGACAGGACAATGCATATTAATGGACATTACATGAATGTAATAATAAATACACTGGATTTTAGCAAAAATGGTAATATTAAACAAAACAAGCAAACAGTACCTTATACACTATAAGGAAACACAAGGGAAGTACAAAGCCTGCCTAGCCCTGCAGGACCATGCCGATGATCAGAAGGTTAAGTCAGGTTTTTAGGGCTGAGCCGGCCGAATGCTTTGGAGCTCAGACACTTCGTTCGGCTGGGTTTTTAAGCTTTCAAATTCATTTTTTTTCATGCCAGACACAGTGGAGTGTTACATGATGTAGGGGTTTATGCAAAACAAAGGCTTCGGACTTTCGCAGCACATTTCCAACGAAGCATCCAAGTGTAAAAGATTGCATGTTGGGCTCAGCCCTAATCAGGTTTTGTAGATGCCAGTCCCCCATGCAGGCACTCCCTTCAGTCCTTTTTTTCTTTTGTAATGCAAGTCCCTTTTGGTGATAAACTACCTCTGTCTTCTCCCTGCCTCTTCTTCCTCTCTCGACCCTCATGCAGACGTCATAGAAGACTTTGGCTTGATTTATGATTAGTTGTACTGCGTGTGTGTGTGTATCGTGCACCCAAAATAGCCGATCTACAAGCTGACAGCGTGTCGCAGTGCAACACGTTGTTCAGCTTGCAGATCTGCTATATTTTTGGTGCACGATACACACAGTATACAACCAAGTCGGGCCCCCATATGCCTCTTCGAGGAACTGCGTAGATATTCAAATTTGAATTCCTCCTCCTGGCCAATGAGCAGGGCCAATGGAATGTCCCCCTCTGCGCTCCCCTCCCACACTGTGCTGTGATAAAGTAGCTCTATGATGCTGGGGGGGGGGGGGGGGTTCATTATCTGACGTGTCCCACTGACTGGGACACTATTGACTCTGACTTCTCCTCTCTACTCTGTCACGCAGGGATGGGAGAGGAGAGGGAGAGGAGGGAGATGGATAGACGGGGGTAGAGAAAGAGAGTGAGACGGAGTGACAGCGAGATGGGGTAGAGACAGCATGACAATGAGAGAGAGAGAGAGAGAGAGAGAGAGAGAGGAATGAGACCACAAAGCTAGATTGGCAAACAGAAAGCATAAATTATATTCAAATTGATTGAAACAAATATAGATAGTGATTTACTGTACTGCACTCATGCACACTCAACAGAGAACTACTGTCGAATGAATGGAAAAACAGCATACTGCTACTGTACACACGTACGTACATACGCGAGCGCACACCCTCACACCCTCACAAAGTTGCACATGCACACAGCGCGTACACGCACAAGAGCCTCATACACACTCATAAATACAGCAGTCAAAGCCTGATGCACACACAGCACACGCACGCACACACGCTAATCTGTCACAGCGACAAAAGGACGCAAGCCAGGGCTGCATTTGCATGACAAACTGGGCCCGCTAGGTTGATTGAAGAGAAAACAATTTTAGGAGACAGGCTGACTGTGTGGTGCCTGCTACCTCTGGGTGGCCCTCTATCCGTGTGTGTGTGTGTGTGTGTGTGTGTGTGTGTGTGTGTGTGTGTGTGTGTGTGTGTGTGTGTGTGTGTGTGTGTGTGTGTGTGTGTGTGTGTGTGTGTGTGTGTGTGT
>NC_137868.1:32766741-32774241 GCF_963924005.1 Protomyctophum bolini | reverse complement strand
AGCCACTTTAGCTGCAGTGATTGGTCAAGTTCAGTATAACTCTAGGGAAAATACAGTTTTAGTTTCCTTTGATTAGTCAACTTCTGTTTCAGCCCCAGTGGCTGTATGGCAGCTGACCAATGAAACGAGCTTAGCACCCTCTTGGTCCTTTATCACTCCTCTCTCTATTATTACCTGGCTTGTGTGTGGCTTCATGAGCTAATACGGCAGCTGACCAAGTCGCACAATCTAAAGTGCAGTCAACTGTCACTGCAAGCGACCAGCTGCTGAAGGACCTCATCATGTCAAACATGGACCAAACATAGCTGCCAAACGTAGTTGCTATGCGGTAAAATGCATGGCTGAGGAAACACTGGAGTTTATTGCAAAGGAACCAAAACACAGCAGAAAACAGTGACCTTGCTTTGACGGTTCACAGAATTACTCCATAATGGCGAGGCAGCGAAGTCCCTGTTAGGACATCTCAGTGAGACTACCATTTGTTCCCCTGGGGAGTTCCTTGTTGAAAGAAATGCTAATGCCTTGTGTTATTAAAACCTGAAACTGGAACTTATTTTAATGAATAAAATGTTAATTTAATCAATCTGCATGGTAGAGTAGGTTAATGCAATATATCTACTAACTAGTAGTAGTAGTTATATTGTAAAATACTCAAAGTGGGAGCACTGGAAACTAGCTGACAGATTATTCTTTTTACCATGTACGGCACACAATTTCATATCTCTGTATTTATGCAAAAATATTGCAATATCGATAGGATATACGATATTACCGTTAACATTTCATATTCTATATTTTAAGTGATGCACTATTATAAACATTATTTTAAAAATTGCATAATAATAAGTCAATATCACTCAGTGATGCAAATAGCCTGCATCCTGAATCCTTAGGACGCAATCACGTCACCCTCCGTGGGTCCTGGGATACAATACTGTACTCAGTACTGTACTCTAACGTCTTTGAAGTAGGACTCATAAAATGTCACTGGGACCCATTACATTGAAAACCTATTTACATCACTGATCCACAGGTTCATGTACTTTTTATTTGCATTGTAAGGAGGATTTTAGATCGCCTCATATAAGAACTGTGTTTGAGAAATAAACATGTCATCACAGCCGTTTCACTCATATGGATATGAAGAATCAACTGACTGAGAGAAAACGCTAATGTTACTGCTGCTGAATTAGTTAAATTTTCGCTAGAAACAGATGGTATCAAATATGCGTGACTGACGGTCGTAAACGACAGAGAGCCACCTCCCCGACAATTTCACAGAGACACTTTGTTTATTTTTGGACCACAATGCTTATATGAGATGATTTTAAGATGTTATTCTCCATAGAGAACCAGGGGATGAGCGAGTGACGTCAGGACTTCGGCGCTCTATTGTGATATATCGCGATACAGTTGCTTTTTTGCGACACTGATATTGCGCATGTTCATACCTTGATAACGCTACGATAAAGATATATTGTGCAGCCTTAATGTACGGGTATATGTTTGTTATTGTTACATGATTGTATATTTCATGATCAATAAAGATGTCAAAGATCCTGCAAACACATTATCATCTGGCATTCATCATTTCTCTCAGTATCCAACATCACGCAACAATGAATGCCAGATGATAAGCTATATCCGTTGTGGAGTCTGTCAGGTCTCGCCTCAGGGGGAGGGGCGCGTTCCCATGGCAACCAGGCACGCCCACGGCCGTGTCATAGATTTAGTGTACTATCCCAGAGCAATTCTAAATCAGCTGCGGCTCATTCCGGCCGCCGCCCTGGTTAGCAATTAAGGACAGCCGCAGCCTGTCAGCCGCGCCCTTTATAAACAGCCTGCGCACCTAGCAGTATCAGATCCCTGCTACACACAGACGCTCGCGCAGCATATGCCGTCCACTCGGCGTTGGATGGTAAGTCCACACTCCTCTCACTTATGGACTCTCACGTATGGACTATGTTTATTGTTTGATTGTTTGTATCACCACTCAATTGCTCTCTTATATTCTCACATCACCAGGCTTGTAGGAGTGGGGCTGGAAGCACACGCAGGAGCGTGTGCCCCCCATAGACAAGCATACACGGAGAGCCGCATACATGCTGGAGACCCACCTGGCTCGTATCGGGGACGAGTGCGGAGACGGGACCCGCGTATGGAAACGGCAGCTCAACAGCTCCATAAGGTCGCAGTAAGACAAACCGTTCACTATCTATCACCCGTGTTATTAAGAAGAGGCACTCATAGTGGCAAATGAGCAGCTAAGGATAATAACGAAGATTGTGAATGAAGGAAGTCACCCTGTCGATGCTAAATGAAGACTGTGAATGAAGAGTGTCACCGTGGTGTTGTACACTGAAGATTGTTGAAAGAAGATAACCCCGTAGAGACTAATGGAAGCTAGCAGGCTCTAGATAAAGTGTCACGTCCACCCTGTGAAAGAAGACAGGCCCGTGTTATGTTTATTTCACCCTTTGAAGAGACTTTAAGTTGGCTTGCTCCGCCAGGCCCGGTGAAAGAAGACCGTTAGAAACTAGAGCGCTTACTTTGTGTTAACCCTCTGACTGCCGTTGTCGTACCGACACGGCCACCCAGTAGATAGAGAGAAAGAGTTATACAAAGGCCTAGTTGGTAGACTGCCTAGACCGGGTGTCTCAGGCCCCAACTTTGTACTTACCTTGTGCTCTGACCGTATGCTAACATCCCCTCTCATCCTCTGCAGTGACGACTCCCGCCTCGGAACCGGGACCTCATGCAAAGAATATTACTGACTGAGTTCTGTTTGTGAAAACTGACGTTGTTTGAACCTGTTGGAGAAATAAAGCAAGGGGCGCCATCGTGTGTCTAACCCCTGAAACTGCACTCTGAGTTGTATTTCCCACCCGACCTCCCACATATGGTGGAGAATGCGGGCACTCATCTGATCTCAACCACCGCCTAAACATGGCCAGCCTCGAATTGGCCGCCCTTCTCCGAAGTCAGACGGAACTACAGAACGCTGTGCAGGAAGTTGTCCGCAGGCTAGACCGACACGGCGATGTCCCTAGGACCCCCAACGCCGTCCTCTCCAAGCAGACCCCCGAGGATAGCCCTGCCACAAAGACGGCCAACGAGGCCGAAGACGGAGGGTTTAGCAGACTGAGAGAGGACTCCGATTCAGATGAGGTTCCTGCTGTTCTACTTCAGCGGTCAGCCATGGCACACAGCTCCGACGATCCCCCGACCGACGACGACGAGAAGGGATCGACGCACGTGGCAAAGAAATGTCTCTGTGCGCTCACTAGGACGCCGCCAGAGAGGCTTCACCGCAAGCGCAAAGTCGCGGATTGTTCCTCTGAGTCCGACGGGGCTGACCGAAGAGCCAAGGTTCAGAGAGGCAGAGGCACGGATTCCTCTAGTGACGACAAAAACGTGCCGAATGAAATGAAAGACCGGAATAAAATCCGGTCTTGCTTGATGAAGAGACACGACTCGAAGGAGGGTAGACGACAAACCAGGAAGTCTGAAAATGTAACCAGGTCGCAGGAGAAGGAAATGGACACCTCTGCCTCGTCGAGCGATGAGGAACCCGACGCGGACTTGGATTCTGAGAGTGACGCAGATGTCCAGAAGATGAAGCCAATCACAGAGGACGTGTCCCTGCAGGGAGCAGCGACATTCCATCCTCAGTCATCCGGGGATGAGGAGCAGTCCCATTCTGGGCCCTCTTGGGCAGCAGAGGAAGATGATGACCCTGAAAATAGAATTGCTAAGAAAATGCTCTTGGCCCAAATCACAGCCAACTACTCTTCTGGGGAAGATTTCTCTTCAGATGAGGAGACACTGGAAGATGAATCTGAGTCTGATGGTGACAAGCAATTTAAAGAAGACAGGCTTTAGTAGTAGTAGTAGAAACAGAGAGCGCCGGCGGGAGCACAGGCCCGGGAACAAAATGAACCACGTGGACGCGCTCTCAAGACTCTACGAAGGTGAGGAAAGTAGTCAAGCTCCTTGCAGTAGCAAGAAACTTAGGGGGGGAGTGTGTGGAGTCTGTCAGGTCTCGCCTCAGGGGGAGGGGCGCGTTCCCATGGCAACCAGGCACGCCCACGGCCGTGTCATAGATTTAGTGTACTATCCCAGAGCAATTCTAAATCAGCTGCGGCTCATTCCGGCCGCCGCCCTGGTTAGCAATTAAGGACAGCCGCAGCCTGTCAGCCGCGCCCTTTATAAACAGCCTGCGCACCTAGCAGTATCAGATCCCTGCTACACACAGACGCTCGCGCAGCATATGCCGTCCACTCGGCGTTGGATGGTAAGTCCACACTCCTCTCACTTATGGACTCTCACGTATGGACTATGTTTATTGTTTGATTGTTTGTATCACCACTCAATTGCTCTCTTATATTCTCACATCACCAGGCTTGTAGGAGTGGGGCTGGAAGCACACGCAGGAGCGTGTGCCCCCCATAGACAAGCATACACGGAGAGCCGCATACATGCTGGAGACCCACCTGGCTCGTATCGGGGACGAGTGCGGAGACGGGACCCGCGTATGGAAACGGCAGCTCAACAGCTCCATAAGGTCGCAGTAAGACAAACCGTTCACTATCTATCACCCGTGTTATTAAGAAGAGGCACTCATAGTGGCAAATGAGCAGCTAAGGATAATAACGAAGATTGTGAATGAAGGAAGTCACCCTGTCGATGCTAAATGAAGACTGTGAATGAAGAGTGTCACCGTGGTGTTGTACACTGAAGATTGTTGAAAGAAGATAACCCCGTAGAGACTAATGGAAGCTAGCAGGCTCTAGATAAAGTGTCACGTCCACCCTGTGAAAGAAGACAGGCCCGTGTTATGTTTATTTCACCCTTTGAAGAGACTTTAAGTTGGCTTGCTCCGCCAGGCCCGGTGAAAGAAGACCGTTAGAAACTAGAGCGCTTACTTTGTGTTAACCCTCTGACTGCCGTTGTCGTACCGACACGGCCACCCAGTAGATAGAGAGAAAGAGTTATACAAAGGCCTAGTTGGTAGACTGCCTAGACCGGGTGTCTCAGGCCCCAACTTTGTACTTACCTTGTGCTCTGACCGTATGCTAACATCCCCTCTCATCCTCTGCAGTGACGACTCCCGCCTCGGAACCGGGACCTCATGCAAAGAATATTACTGACTGAGTTCTGTTTGTGAAAACTGACGTTGTTTGAACCTGTTGGAGAAATAAAGCAAGGGGCGCCATCGTGTGTCTAACCCCTGAAACTGCACTCTGAGTTGTATTTCCCACCCGACCTCCCACACCGTGTATACAGTATATATTATTCTCTACCACAATGCACAGCACTCAAATACTTCTATAGATTACAGAAGTACATTTTCTGCTGTCAAAGGAACATCGAAAGTGGTTCTGTGTGTAATGCCTGGTAATGATTAAGATGTCATGATGATGAGCTGGTTTTGCTTGTCTGTTGCACCACTAGAATCCCAGGTAAGGAAAGTTACATGAACATGTTGGGTATAATTACTTAGAGCGGCACTATGTAACTTTTTCTTTATGAATAAAATGAAATGTTGTCCAATCTGTATGGTAGAGTAAGATAATACAATATAACGTGTGCAAATACAACCACCCCAATCTAAATGTCTGACATGGACCTGACACAAATTTTGACTTGATGGTCAAGATGCAATTCATTCCCTGAGCAAGTAGGCAGTCTCTATATTGCTGAATGATTAAAATTCAGCAAGATTATTACAAACACTTTGCATTTTCTGATACAGTATATAATGTCACAAGGACTCTTCTTACTGCTCATCGCAGTCAGATATCTTATAGTAAAGACGCACGGGTGCAGTGTTGTGAGTCTTGGTGATAATGTTGTTGTTTAGTCTTGCCTCGGGTTTTAGCACCTCAGCAGTGAGCGCTGTGGTTACAAGCTGTTGTGGGGCGTTGTGTTGACGCCCCGGTTGCTACTAAAGGGAGACTGAGGGTGGTTGTGCTAGCACGACAAGCTGTTCAGAGCGACTGCTAGCTGGGTTAGACCATGCTGTCATGGGGCAAGCTGTTAACTCCCCTGCTCTGGTAGGGAGCTATAGGATGGCAGCACAGTGATTGTAAGGAATGTTTGGCTGGGTTGGTGCAAGCTGTCATACTAGTGGCAGATAATATTTGCAATTATATACTATAAAACGTCTCTGTGTTAATTGAACTCTGAGAGTAAAATTTGTTTAATGTGTTACACACTCTGAGTTACAAGTAGATTACGGTCATTAACTACAGTATGTAACATATTTTTTAATATCACATGAATATGCCAACATACTGCACACAGCACACTCTATGCCCAGGTGCGGTACCACACGATTACAGCTCAGCGAGGAATTATGGTTACTTCCTGTAGCATGTGCTATAGCAAGGCTGTCATCTCAAGCACGCTGTACCCAACCTGTATCAGCAAGGCTGTGTGCTGGGATGTTCTGCCAGGGTTTGGTAGCAGGTCTGGGGTGCTGCAACATGTTCACACCAGAACCCATCTGTCAGCCTACCACCTAGCATGGCATCTCTTACCTAATTTAATGTTTTCATTATATTCCGCAATATGGGAGCTATATAATTTTCTGTGGGGTGGCCCGGGTGGACAGAGAACAGGGCTCGAATGCTGCAATGTGTTCATATGACTCTCCATCTGCTTCCAACCTTCTGGCCTGATCATTTGCAGCTAGTTATAGTTATTCTTTGTGATGATTAAACTCTTCTCTAAACTCAAGGACAGAAATAAATATCCCAGAGAAAGGAACCGATAAAGAACAGGTAAAATCAGTTCAACCAAGCAGAAGTGCAAACATAAAAAAGAAAAGAAAAGTGAGGAATGTTAAATGAGCAACATTGAAGCTGATTTGTCAGCTGTTGGTTTCAGTGGAGAGAATAGCAACTGGGATTGGGGATAATAAGAGTGTACCGTTCTCGATGGTCTGCCAAATAAGCCGGAGCCAGCCCATTTAGAGTCTTACACGTCAGTAGCAGGATCTTGCTTTAGTTGGAAAGCATTGAAGGCTTTAGAGGGGTGGTGTGATGTACTGCCATTTCCCTTGGTTTGTGTTAGGAGCCAGTCGTCTGTGTTTGGAACATATTGTAGTTAGTTGAGAATGATTGTGAGAGGTTGTGATGTGATGTGACACTCATAACATGGTACAGGGTTAGGGTTAGTCGACCTTAGTCGAATGTACAAATATTGGTTACAAATGTGTCTGTTTATACTGTAGGAAAACAGATGACAGTACCTACAGAATGAAGTTGATGCTTAATGCATGTTTATGTGTGTGAGTGAGAAAGTGAGCATGAATGTGTGCACGTGGAGTCCATTGCCAGAGAAAGTGTGTTGACAATTATAGGTCAGTCGGTCACTGTTAATGGCAGCATGACCTTTTCCTGTCTGTAGTGGAGTATTGTATAGGACTGAGTCTGTCAGTCAAGGTTCAGCAACAGCAGCGTTTGTGTTGTTGACATTGGCTTCTTCCTGTTTCAT
>NC_137868.1:32701741-32756741 GCF_963924005.1 Protomyctophum bolini | reverse complement strand
CACACATGCAGGCAGACACACACAGTCAGACTTGCAGCCGATCAGACAGACAGACAGAGTTACAGTGATGTGTAATTTCCATTGGGGTCTGGTCCAGGCCTGGGCAACGTGAGGTGAAGGCAGGATATTAGATTTAGATTTGGCAGCAGAGCATGGATGTACTGACGCCACATTGTAACCAAGAACTGTGTGTACTTTGTGTGTGTGTGTGTGTGTGTGTGTGTGTGTGTGTGTGTGTGTCTGTGTGTCTGTTTGTCTGGCAGACTGTCTAGATCTGGTCTGGTGTTCCACAATTAGTTTTTTGTGCCATCATCATGTGTTGCTAGCCAGGAAAAACACACAGACACCCACACCCACACCCAGTCACCCACACACACACCTCTGACAGTGGCATATATGCATACAGATGCATGGCCGCATAATACTGGTCACATACTGCAGATGAAATTTAAGATTGACTATTCTTACTCATTAGTCAACACGACACAATAAAATCTGTCTGTTAGTTTTAACTGTGAGAGTGTAAACATGTACCCGTTTTTGGGCAGTTACCAAACGGCCATAAAGAGACATAATCATGTGGCATGAATGATGCATGATTTCTGTGCTGTGCTGTGCTGGTTTCGCAGCTTGCCACTTTGCATTGCATTTAATTGTTTTAAAATTATCCGAATATTTGAACTAGTTTGGGGCGAGCTCCGCTCCCAGTGGGTTTGAATTAGCACAATATTCTTCTGCATCGAATGCCAGGTTTAAAAGGAGATGTTTGTTTGTTGTGTTATCGGGCAGATTCACAAGGCTGAATAATGTATCTTCTGCTTTGATGATTTCCCTGTCTGTCTGTTTTTTGCATCCTGTATTTAAGTTGTTCCCACAGTCCCACTCGTATACTTCCTCTTTAAACAGGATATGAGGGGAAAAGAGAGCCGTGCAAACAGAGAAATCACACTATAGAGAGTCCCACAGCTGGGAATTGAAGGAGTCGGCCTACATCGAGGGTTGGTGGGATGGGCGTCCGTTCATATACATTTCAGAGACAGACTTGGGTCTCCCTCAAAGAGATAGTGTTTAGCTCTTGACAAATCAGTATCAACTCACTGAGTTGATACTAATTCAGTTAGCCTGACTATGCTGAAACACTGTAGGCTGCTGCTGCATTACTGTATGTAGCCCTGAGGCTAAACACCTGTGGATTCCCTCGCATAGCGTTGTGCTACATGTTTGTGGATAGCGTTCTGTAACTTTCTACTATACTCGTGTGAGAGCGGGCGGGCGACAGCCAGGCGAATTTTCCGGAAGTGCATTATTTGTCAATGGGCCCTGCAGGCAAACACGCGATGGTCGAAAAGTGGGCGGAGGAACGTCGGCTGAAAAGATAAAAATAATTCATATTTTGGGCGACGTTTCCCGGCGATAGTTGGGCGATTGGGCGTTGGCCAATGAAATTCAAGCGATGCTCGCCGTTGGTCTCCCGCTGTTAAAACGTACTGTAAGAGATTATGTTTCATACTGTTTTGTTCCTCCTGGTTTGGGTAGGGAGTCGGGACACAAAGCTGAAGCAAGGTGTGTGTGTGTGTGTGTGTGTGTGTGTGTGTGTGTGTGTGTGTGTGTGTGTGTGTGTGTGTGTGTGTGTGTGTGTGTGTGTGTGTGTGTGTGTGTGTGTGTGTGTGTGTGTGTGTGTGTGTGTGTGTGTGTGTGTGTGTGTGTGTGTGTGTGTGTGTGTGTGTGTGTGTGTGTGTGTGTGTGTGTGTGTGTGTGTGACTAATTTGACTAATGAGGCTGAAAACAACACTCGCATCCAGGCAGGGTCCTGGATTAAACAAAGTCACAAGTAAATTAATTAATAATGTGCCTTTATCAAGGCGTTCACATAGATTGTGCAATACATTCATACACCGATGGTGGCAGAAACCATGCAAGGCACCAACCAGCACACCAGGAGCAATTAGGGGTTCAGAGTCTTGCTCAAGGACACTTCGACACCAACTCTGGGGGAGCCGGGGTCCGAACTGGCAACCTTGCGGTTACCATCCAGCCACCGCCGCCCCTGTGTATATGTATTGTTGTCTAATGTCTACTCCTTCCATGTGAAGGTCTGAAGAAGGGCTATGGCTTGAAACTTTAGCACTTTAAGTAAAGATTTTTCTGGGAGCAGAAAATGGTGTGCAGATTCTTTTTTATTTATTTTATGTGTGTATACAGTCACACAGACACACACAAACACACACACACACACACACACACACACACACACACACACACACACACACACACACACACACACACACACACATCTATATATTAGTATACATTATATATATGATTGGTTGGTTTGCCATTGCCCTCCCCAAGCTCCTGAACTGCTATTGAGCATACATGCTGTGGGTTGAGGATTCATTATTCAATCAGGTTTATAAAAAGATCTTTCATTTAGGTCTTTTTTAGATATTGTTTGTATTTTAGTTGTTTGACTGACGCATCCATCAATCTTATTCTTGGCCTGTGATACAGTCATTCAATCAAGTAGAAATGAGGCTCCAGCCTGCAGCCAGAGCCAGACAGCCAGACGGCCTGGTGTAAGCGGCGAGGTAGTAATCCTGTGTATGAGTGGTGTTAGTGTGTAGGTGGAAGCAGGGTCAACTGTCAACTACCTCCAGCCAAACACACACGGCTACTTGCTGACTCCCGCAGCCCGCACATTGTGTGGACACTTGTGCACACACAGGCACACTCGTGCACTCACATAGACCTACAGATGTAGACTAACATGTAAACAATGCGCGCGCACACACACACACACACACACACACACACACACACACACACACACTCACATTCAGCCTTAGCCAATATTTGTCTCCAGCAAGACAGCCAATCCGATCTCTTAGCTAAAGCTCTTTGTTGTTTGTTTGGGGTTTTTGTGTTTGTCTTATCTGCAGAGGTGTTCTTGATTCATAATGTTTTATTATAATTGTTTTGTCTCTTGGTTTTTACTAATAATTAATTCTCAAACATTCTGATACAAGCCTTACTTCAGACTGTATGCTTAATAGCAGTTCAGGAACTTGAAGAGGGGAACGGCAAACCATCCAAATCCTTTGCTCTATATATACTGTATATACATTATATATATATATATATATATATATTCAATTATATATATATATATATTCAATTATATATATATATTCAAGACAGACTTTCTAACGATCAGTGCTACTGTAATTAATTTCACAGGGAATTTCCAGAATTGGTTCGTTCCCCTCAAAGGAGCCTTGTTCAGCCTGCCACCTCTCCTGAGCCGAAGGGTTCTTGCGGTGAGCACTGGGGCTGTTAGGGCGACAGTACTGGGGGTTAAGAAAGAGTTCCTTGTTCTAAATGGAGGGATGGGGGGGTGGGGGGGTGGCTGTGTCTTGGACCCTGCTTTTAAACCATAGACTTGACCCTGGTGACTGGCCCTGGGACTGGCCCAGATGATTCCGGTCTGCATTGCACTGGACCGATGCAGTCCCAGCAACTGCAGGCCGAGTACTGTATGTGTGTGACTGTTAACTCATTGCGTTGTGGTGCCATGAGACAGGACTTCTCTCTAGGACTTGGGGTTCGGTTTAATTTAGGCTTGAATTCATGGAGTTTCCGTCTCAAGCTAGTAGTATCCGGACCTTACAGTCAACTGTTTATCAGTCAGTCTTGTGATGTTAACACGAGAAACTGTGTTCAGTGGTGTGGTTGGAACAGGACAGGAGATGGCTGAATACTGTTCTCTTTATTTTAGTTGGGGGTTTTTGGCTGGATAATTTCACTACTTGTATTATGTTGTCTTCCATTTATTTCCCTTCTTTTTTTGGATGGTATTCAAATGTATGCTGTCCTAATCACAGCTCTGTTTGGTGTAGATCCATGACAATTCTTTTCTAGAGGGGATTGCTAATCAATTGTCCCTTTTTAAAATATGTGTTTTTCTGCTACTTTGGATATACCCTGATATCTGTTTTCATGGCTGTTCTTCTAAGCTGAGCTTCCAAGTTGTTGAGTCAAACTGACAGTGACAGTCTTACATGCTGTGGAAAATACAACTCGGGGAAGGAAGTTCAATATCAGGTGAAATGCTTCCTTTAAAAGCCCCAAAACAAAAGAAAAGGTCAGTCCTGTCGTCGCTATCTCTTGTCCTAACAGGGCCACCGTAGCTCAGTGCACCAGCCCCCAGTCAGCGTTCACATCATCATCACTGACTGCTTGGACTCCCTTTGTGTCTAGGTTCTACACCCCCATCTCTCTCTCTCTCTCTCTCTCTCTCTCTCTCACACACACACACACACACACACACACACACACACACACACACACACACACACACACACACACACACACACACACACACACCACCCCTCCTCCCATGGTTCCCAAAATGCCCCTGGGACCAGGGCAGATTTGTAGTCCCAGTGTGTTGGAAGACAGGCCATCCGTCAAGTGCATGTGTGTATGTCTGAGGAAGGGGGGGGAGGCTTAGATGTCTGCTGTCTCGGTCAACATCTATTTACACTAAAGTTGACTGTCTGAGATGCTAAAGAGCTGCAGTGAATGAATCAGTCCCACTGTCTGCTCCCTGTCTCATGACTTCCATGTTTGTGAGCGTGGATGGGACATTTTACAGTCAATCAATGTGTGTGTTGTGCCTCTCCAGTCTAGACAGGCCGTGGCAGGCAGCAGCACACATGCACACTGTGGCTTCTGCCTTTTTACTTGATTTGTCGTTCTGGCGTCCAAACAAATGGGGTGGCTGATGTGTTTATTACGCTTTATGAACAGCGCGTCTCATCTCTTTCCTTTCGCAAAAACAACGATGGACGATTATTGCTTTGAAATTATAAATGCCTCGTCGCTTCACATTTGGAACTAAGAAATATTCAAAGCATGAATGACACATTGTCCAGATCTATGTTGTGTAATACATTTGTTTTCATGTCAGAGATCACCCAGACAGTAGAATAATAATGTTAGGCCCGTTGTACGTAGCCTTCTCTTCTCAGTGGAGTTAACTTCTATGTTGTCGAGGTTTAGCCTAAGTGCAGGTAGCGCACACACAGACAGACATCAGACAGACACAGAGACATAGACAGACATACACATACACAGACAGACATATACACATAGACAGACAGACATACACATACACAGACAGACATATACACATACACAGACAGACATACACGTACACAGACAGACAGACACATTGATTGATAATTTATTGTACAGGGTACAGTCAAGCACAGCATTGGTCCAAAAGGACAGCACCGAAGAAAGACCTTGCGGTCTTGTTTCCATTCGGGTCCCATGCATTCATTCACAATGACAACAGTGACAACAAACAATACGTTTCTCAAACACACTAAATCTATATGTACAGGTTGGAATAGAAATACATTAATAAAACATAAAAAATGGGGGGGATAGCCAATCACCTTCTCTCCCTTTGACCTGATGACAGTGACAGGTGAGTTTTCAGACCCTTTTTAAAGGAAACCAGTGATCTGCTTGTTTTGAGGGAAGGGGGCAGGGCATTCCACACTTGAGTGAATTTACCCATATTTGTTCTGAAAATGGGTGACACCAGAACATTTTTTACACTCCCTCTAGTATTATGGCTGTGGGAGTTGCTCACCTTTTTGAGGTAATCAGTCAAGTAAATGGGCACTGTGGGCATGGACGGCAGAGCTGCATTTACAATCTTGAATTCTAGTCCCATTTTCAGTTGTTTAACTCTGTCCTCAACACTGAGCCAACCTATGCTATCAAATTGTGTTGCACAGAGGTGGGTCATGGGCCCTAATCCTAGTAAAAGTCTGATTCGTTTGTTTTGGGAGGTCTGGAGCTTATTTATTTGTGACATTGAGATGTTGGAATACCAGGAGGTGCATGCATAGTCAAATAAGGGCTGAATGAGAGCTCCAGCTAGTGTCCTGAGAGCCGTCTTGTTAACAAATGAGGAGATTCTGCCCAAGAATCTTGTTCTTTGGTTTACTTTTTTGATCGCTCTTGTTGCCATGCCTTCACAGACAGACAGACAGACAGACAGACACACACATACACAGACAGACACACACATACACAGACAGACACACACATACACAGACATACACACCCCTCCTCCCATGGTTCCCAGAATGCCCCTGGGACCAGGGCAGATTTGTAGTCCTAGACCCAGTATTGGTTGTGGTTGTTTGCATTGGATTTGTGTTTGACTGGAGAGCGTCTTTTAATTTGGACTGTGTTAGTTAGTTTAGTTAGTTCATTTATTTAAGTTAGTTTAAAAAATGTTAATGTGTTAAAATTGGTGTGGTGGATTTTGAGTGAGAATGGGTGTTTGACAGCCCCATCTGTGATCACATAACATATACATTGCTGTTATAAATTGCAGAGCCACTCTCAAAATGTGTATGAATGACACAACACCATGGAAATCTTTAGTGGGACATCTTGATGTTCAGTGTTTCTTTTAATTTAGGCAATTGGCACAAAAAACAAGGTCAGTGTTGGTTCAGATTGAAGTGCTGGCCTGGCACCCTTATTATTTCATGTTTTACAAATGTTTACAAATGTTATGGGAATGTTCTGAAAAGCAACCTCTTATCTAGCTACAATCACCTGGTTAAATCTGACCAATAAAGCAATGTCTATGTTTTGTACAAAACGTTGCTCCCAAAATGTAAAATATGTAGCAATAACAAAACTAAGTTTAAACCAGTGTTCTCTTTGTAGCCTTCATGCTTTTACAGTCTAATGAATGCAAGATGCAGTTGAGAGGACTGTTGATGTATTTCTAACATCTGTGAGAGAAGCCCCCCCCCCCCCCCCCCATTCCATAACCTCAATGATGACACACCCAGGCATGAACCATGCTCTTATCTGTGTAAAAGGCATAGCTTTGTGGTTTTCAGTTGTTGAATGCCGTAGCAGAGGTATCAGACCCCAGGTAGTCAATCAACATTTTGTCACATTTAAAACCCTATTTTCCTACAGCAGACGAGGGGCATTATCAGAATGTGCCCCTGCTGTGCCTCTGCCCCCTCAACCAGGGCATGAATCCACACACAGCAAGCAACTCGTAAATGTCACCATCCAGGAGTTTGGTTGTGGTTATTTATATTGGATTGTGTTTGACCGAAGAGCATCTTTTTACATTTTGAATAGAAAGAGCCTCCAAACCTCATGTGATTTTATGTCGCAATTTCCCTTTCCTTCATATGAGCATTGATTCACTTGACTCATCATCTAGGAATCCTCCAAAAAAAGCATAATCAAGTTGACTGATGAACCCAAGCGTCCCTTTCCGGGACATGGCATAATAGATGAACAGTTACCGAATAGTCGATCTAACAAGCTCACAACTGTTGCACGTTATATCGGCTATATTTGGCTAAGGAATTTGGTGTACAGTAAAAAAGAAAAGGAGGGTACTTGATTTAGACCCCTGGGGGACACCGGTCAACAAAGTATGTAGGCCAGGGTTTAAGTTTTTAATGTGTACAATGAAACATACTAAGGAATGCAGAAGGAACATCCTACTCCTGTTAAGTCTTATCTGGGCTATACTGTAACTATACTGTATTACAGAAAGCATTCAAAGTACTGTCTGTCCTCCCCCAGTGCCTCGACACCCGTCTGTCAACAGGGTAATCCACTGATCATGCCAGCTGGACCCTTGGCTGCTCTCTAGACCGTGCTCTGGATGTGGCCTTATCGCAGGAAATTACAAGGATTACACCAGAGACCAGAACCATAGAAAGACTAGTTGTGGCCAATGAACATACAGAGAGAGTGGAGATACGTGGAATAGAACAGTGGTTCCCAAACGTTTCAGGTCCAGACCCAAAAGAGAGATTAGACGTTTGCCCAGGACCCAAACTAGTGAAAATAGCAGTTCTACAAGCACATAACACGTCGCTGCAGTAGTGTTGTGAGCTTGCAGATGTGTCTATTGTCAATGATTTTTTAATTCATAGAATTATTTGTATTTTTTTTTTGTTGTTGTTAAAATAGCACAATCAAACATGTTAACACCATGAATGAATAAAGAAAACAAAACAAGTAATACACGTACAACAGAAAAAGAAAAGGAACACAAAAACAAACAACAAACTATCCCACCCACCCCTCCCCCTGGGACCAAAGATATTAAAAAATATCTTTTGAGAGGGATATATATGTATATATATATACACACACACACAGTAGGAAAGAGTGTGATTTTTACTCGAGTCGTGACCCACAAATGGGTTCTGACGCAGTGTTTGGGAACCAGTGGAATAGAAGAGCAAAGCTCTGAGGGAGAGAGGAAAGAATCCCCTGTTGCCTGCAATGCATTGCCTCTGGAACTTTCTTTCACATTGTGTCTCACACCCAGAATAGCCAATCTGAAGCTCACAATGCGGCTGAGCTTGTAGATCGGCTATTTTCGGTACAAGACGCTGGCGTGTAACTAAGTATATATCAGCCGCTAGAAGTCTCAGGCTGGCAAACAGAAGGCCAGGCTTTCTTCATAAGTGGTAGATAGTTTATACCGTAATTCACTATCAAGGACCACACCACCAACGAGGACATTTAACAGATTGTATTAAAGAAAGATGCATGACACGATGAACAGAACGAAGATGACCCGCGATGAGTCGTCTGACCATCCAGTAATTTAAGCCAGGGTAGGGAGGCTTCGGGGATCCGCCGTGGTCCCGGGCACAACGAACCCCCGTTAGGGACCTGTTAGGAGATGTTAGAGGGAGTAGGATGAGAATTAGGGTGGGTGAGAGGGATGACGAAAGCGAGAACAGAGGGAGAGCCGTGGGTTGGATGGGCTTTACAGGTGGAGGTGACCCGATAGGAGGTGGAGGTAGCTGCGTTGGAGGTGTGGTCTGGTCCTGCTCCTGAACTTCATCTATGAGCTCCATTAATTAGTAGTACAGATAAAATACTACAGTTGCATCGTAAAAGGGCATATTGATTTCACCTGTACAGGTGAAAATAACTTAGATGTACACTCTATTTTCCTTTTGTCCACTTTATGTCTACCAGGGAGACGGTGTGAGTTTGGTCCATGACTGCACACATGTAGGTATTGCAGCAGGAGTCTTGTAGTTGAGAATGCTGTGGTGAACAGCCAGCCACAACTGTCCAGGTGTTGCCTCTCTGGGCCTTTTCTCTTTTTACAGTTTACACCAATTTAACCTGACAAGCTACAGAGTGAAGTTGTTTTGGATGTGTGTGTGAGAGAGTGAGTCAGAAAGTCTCAGGTCCCAGTACCAGCCCCCCCCCATTCCTCTCATTAGTGATTCAGAGGGGGTCCCTCGTTCTCCCCAGACACACAAGTCAGACAGCGGTGTCTGCTACCTCCCCCTCCTCTATTCCTGCCTCTCCTCCCCCTCCTCCCATCCGCAGCCACCAGCTGACCCCAATCAGGCACAGGGCCTGCTCTATTGTCTGGCTGGGGAGAGGGACACACACACACACACACACACACACACACACACACACACACACACACACACACACACACACACACACACACACACACACACAGTCACAGAGAGAGAGATAGCAACTGTCTGGTCTGGCCCTGCCTGCCACTTATGACTCCCAACCCCCAACCACAGCATTTTGGATCGGCTGTTCAGTCTCTCCTCCGTTCCTCTCCTCTCCAGTGGAAATCACAGATGTAGCCAACACTTGTTATGCAAAGAGTTTTTGATTGGCATTGTCTTGCTAAATATGTTATCAAGTGGTGGCATTTAAATTAATTTGTAGTCCTGTCTGCGTTCATCTTCTCCAGACACGGGATGCACATCTTTATGAATGAATTAGACAAAACCGTACATCTCTGTTTTGATCATTCATAATGTGTTGATACTTGTTCACGTCTGGGGTTTTTATAGCCAGCTGTATTTTCCACAAAACATCACCCTGTGCCTTTTTGAACGGTATGGGGTAATTAATTAGCTCACATCCAAAACAAGTATTCTGGGCATGTCATGATGGGTGAACATTTGACGAACATGGCAGAGCGGTTCTCAAAAATAGCGGATCTACAAGCTCACAGTGTGTCGTGTCACAACACAGCTTGTAGATATTTTTGTCAGAGAGAATTGACATAGGGGGGAAAAGGATCACTGGGGGACCCCAGTCAATATATATTATACATTGAAGTGGTGAATGTTTATTTGGTCACAGTGCTCTGGATATAACTAATAACTAAATTAAAAAGTTAACTTCAGTCATGTTGACATTCAAAAAGTTGACGATGCATGACGACATAGTCCGCTTCAGTGTCTGTGATGATTTTAAGAGTGGCCGTAACCCTAACTTTACACCGTCTCACTATTGTTCACAGGCCACAGTTTATCACCTCTCGGTGTTGTAACCTTCTCCCTGCTATGCCACGGATAGAGTTTCACTGGGTGGAGGAAGCAGCCACCGCTGTGGAATTGCCACTTTGCTAATACAGTAAAGATAGCAGCAATAAAACAATGAATGTTGTCACTAACGTCCCATCACGATGCCTTGAACAAAGTGTTATTTCAGCTGTATTCGGCACCCTGGAGGCAGTGACACAGATAACACCCCATTCTGTCCACTCTACGTTAGCCACGTCGTGTTGTCCTGTTCTTGGTATTCTAGCATGGGTCTTGGCTAGTGTTGCTAATGATGATTAGAGCTCCTGCCCCGTGCAGCATGGAGATCCTGTGTGAATTATTAATATAGGTCATAGTCACAGCATCCGGCCCTACTTAGCTCTTCACCCTCCGCCTGGCCCAGCCCAGTGCCAGCCCAGCACTATCCCAGCACCAGGCCCTGCTTAGCCCTCTGAGCCGCAGCCCTCTACAGCTGTCAGACAGATTAACTCAACGGATCACCTACACCAAGGTCTGTTCCACAGTGGACTGTTATTCCTCATGGAGGGCCAGAGGAAGGATTCACTGTGCCACCATCGCATGTTGGAAAGACGGCCATCGTGCCACCGTTTCAATGGACTGAATGTTAAGGCCATTTTTTGGACACAACTGTCCCATTAATGTGTTACCCACTAGCCACAACTTCAAAACTAAGAAAACGGTTGAACCCATTGAAACCAGGAAAGCATCCGTGTCATTTTTAGAACAAGGTTTTCCGAAAACTCTTAGGATTTATTTTAGAACTATGGTTTAGAACAGCGGTTCTTAAAAACAGCAGATATACAAGCCCACAGCGTGTTACTTTGTGCTAGTCGTACTCGTAGTACTGCTTTGCTTTGGAGTTGATCTGTGTAGGAAATGAGAGTTGAGAGTTGAGAATATGGTATCTAGTTCAAATGTGCGACAGGCAATGCCTCTGGCTTATCTAGGCTTGCTCCTGCACCAGAAGCAGACGAGAGGTCTACCTTTCTACAGAGCCTTTACTCTCTCTTCCCCCTCTCCACCACCCCGCTGCTACCGGCGGGCAGTAGTCGGTATCTGACTGAGCATGTGTGGTCGGTGTTCGACGCTTCCCTTACGACGCGACATGACAGCATGCACACCGCCCATTTGACAATATTATATTGTCAACAGATCACAGACGCTTTGCAACACTTGAAGAGTGAAGAGCTACCATTACACACGTTGGTGGCTCCATGCAGACTGAAAATACTTTTAGGTCAATTTACTTGCTATCAAAGTTCAGGACATTTTGACTAGTTAATCTATCTAAGGAAAAAACATCGTTAAAATGGACAGCCCTCGGCCAACCAGGTGTGTGCATCTTTTCCTCACGGATGCATGGTCCGAATCACTGAGTAAGTTGTTGCAATGAAAACGTTAAATAACCCACTAGTAGGCTACTTTGTAACTGATTATTTCCTAATGGTAATGTCCTAATGTGATAATTAAGTTGCATTTAATTAACTTTTAGCATTTTAGCATTCTGTAATGGCCTGGATACCTTCTACACACTAGCCTTGTTTCATGACGGTAGGGTAGATCATCATTGAATTTAGCCTGCATTGATTACTGATGAACAGTAATTACCAATATACTGGAGGTAATTCCTTTAAAGGAACATTTCACTGCTGGAAGAAACTGCAGTCAGTCAATGTTAATAATATTGTAGTTGGTAACAGTAGCACAATTTGGAATTTGCACCCTATGGCCAGAAAAGTAGCAGTAATAGTAATGGTAGTAATAGAATGTGTGTTTGACTAGGGTTTGAATGAATTGCTGAATTCCTACAATGCCCATAATGCTTTAGTACACTTCCCCTCCTTGTGGAGAGGGAAGATGGAGGCTACATGGAGGTGTGACTTTGTAGTCCAGGAAGGGGATAACACATGTGTGAGAACACATTTGAGAACACATTTGCATGAAAGGTTTTTGGTCATGAATATGAAAAAAAACCAACATATTAAAAAACATATTACACACAAGTGTTTCTTGTGTCCTAAACATCGCAACTGCCATTGGAGATAATGATTGCAAGTAGTTGCATGTTGCAAGGAGTTGCATTGGTGTGCACTGGCCTTAAGTATAAGTTCAGTGGTTTTGATAAATCAAGTGTACCTGCCTACCTGCCTAATTTCCTCCTCCACAATCAGGCAGAAGAGTGTATTTGGTGGTGCATTGAAATCGATTGTATCAAAGTTAAAGAAAGTAAAAAAGTCTCTTTTCACCTTAAATAAATATAGGAGTAAAATATATAGAAATGCAGCTAGAGACTCTGACACACGGGATCAGCTATTTTCAGTATGTCTGTTAACGCCTTATATTAAAATATATATCTGTGGTGTCTTCACAAGTTAAACGTGAGGTGAAGGCCGTAACATTAGCCTCACTGTAATCTTTGACCTCACCTAGTCTTCCTGCAGTCCATTGAAAAGAAACAAGAAATCTGCGACTGTGCCATGTAGAAAACTATACTGCACAAAATGTTGCTGATGAATATGAAGATGTTTGCACCGGCTAGCTTGTCGTCTGGGTCCATGGAGGCTGTTGCATTGGACCTCAGGCTGGGTATCAGAACACAGACGGGAGGAGGAGTCTGCTATTCTCCTCCCCTTCCCTTCAGCTGAACTCCCCTAGCGGTACCAGAGACGGAGGGGGGAGGGGGGGAAGGAAGAGAGAGAGGGAAGAAAGGGGAGGAAGGAAAGGAAGAAGGGAGTTAGCAAGCAGTCAGACTGTCTCGTTAGGATGTTTAGGGTTGGTCCTGTTTTGTTTCTGCCCATTCAAACCTTTGTTGGAAACTAAAGTGCATTTCCATCGTCCACCTTAAGCGTAAGACTCACACAGACGACAACTCTGTGCTGCATACACGACCACACACAAATGACACAACCACATGCGCTTCCGCACACCGGGGCACATGTCAGTTTTATTCACAGTACGTGCAAAATTCACAGGACATTGTTGTTCCCGTGGTCCAAAGGAGTGCCAGGTCAGGCGTGTGTTTTTGGAGTCTGTTAATTCGGCCTTGCGTCTGGGTCAGTCTTTGTTAAGAGAGATGTGGGTCTTTACCTCCCCTCTTTAGCTGTCCTCCCCTCTAGCTGAACTCCCCTCTTGGTGCTATTAATACCTTCATCATCTACGAGTTCCCTCCCTCCCTGTTCTCCACCACCACCACTGCAACCAGCCTTCACAAAATGGTTCTTCTCTGCTCTTTTCCTCTGCCTGCTCTTTTGTAGTTCCTGAGCTCTGCTGTCGGCAGCTGTTGCTCAGCAGCACCGCACTGAAGTTCAGCACACGGTCACAGGCGAGAGTTTCAGGAAAGGATAAAAGTTTTTTGATAAACGCACGCACGCACTCATGCACGCACGCACACGAGCACACAACTTTAGCTGTTTTATCTTTTTTATCCTTTTTTTCCTCACTATCTCTGCCACTGTCTTTTCTCTCTCTCTCTCTCTCGCTCTCTCTCTCTCTCTCTCTCTCTCTCTCTCTCTCTCTCTCTCTCCCTCCCTCTCTCCTCCTGCTAATCCTGCCTGCCAGGCATTGCTTCATGGTTGTTAAACATCTCAACCCAAAGGGAAAAAGGAGTGCGGGGGGAGACAGGCGCTAGTCATCTGGTGAGCCTATTGAGCAACTTAAGCATGGTTGTTTTGCTCTGTTGGCTCGGTACAATGAGACCGCATGTGGAAGACATGTTTACACCCCTGCCAAGCCTGGCTGTCATCAGAGAAATGGGGGGGGGGGGGTGTAAGAAGAGGAGAGAGGGAAAAAAAGGTGGGAGAGGCGAGAGGAAGGGCTGCAGAGGAAAAAAAAGGAGCTAAGGGAAGAGGAAAGGATGTGAGAGAGGCAAGAGGAGGGAGATCCACAGATTGTGAGTGAGAGACGGAGGGAGTGCGTCTGACAGTGAGTCATAGCAGAATAAAGCGCCACACCGACACATGCTGCTATTGAGGAGCCATGTTTTCCAAAATGGAAACCAGTTCTGACGATGACTGGGGCAGAGATGAAAAGAGGAAAATATTGTGTTATTACTGCGAGTCTAGCTCGGAGCTCCAGTTATAGTTGGTTACTTGGTTAGTTACTTTTTTGACACAAATGTATAAAACATTGGGTCCAAAGTAACAATAATGAGAAACTATGAATAAAAACGTAAAAAGGGTACAATACATGAATTGTTTTTGCGCCAGGGCCGTATATATGGACCCCGCCACCAGGGGACGTTATTTGCTACAGTAGATCTGTATATATATATATATATGGACCCCGCCACCAGGGGACGTTATTTGCTACAGTAGATCCGTATATATATGGACCCCAACGTATACTCCGTGTATAAAATGGTTGAGCTTTTTACATCGGTCCGGTTGCTATGCAACGCTTCCGTCACCACCAGCTATGGGACGTTAAAACCTTTCTCCGTTTACCTCAGTTACAAGCAGGATTTTCATACTTCCATAAGTCGGAATGTTGGCGAGCTGCATGTCCTTGGTTGATCTTCTGCCATCCAAAGTTCGGATGTCATTTGTGACTTTGTACCGCATCGCTCCCGGCATGTAAACGTTTCTGACGACAGGTAAACAGTGTGCGCTTGCGCTAATGATAGCAAAGTGTGTGTGCTGAGTGTGTGTGTGTGTGGGGAGGGGCAAACTCTTTCTCTTTAAAGTGAACACTGATGGTGGAACTGGGATTTATGCTAACAGCTAGCTGCACTAAAAGAGTTAAAATATACAATACAAAATACGCAACTATTCTTTTATTATTATTATTATTATTTTTTTTACACACGCACAATTACTTTGCCTTTTATTGCAAAATGGAATCCAGTGAGTTATGATCAAGGCATGGCTGAAAAGCACACCAAATCCAAATAGGTCATTATATTTAGGCCTTGCTAGACAGTAGACACACACACATACATGAAACAGATATGACACTTTGGGCATGTACAACAGTACTTTAGTCAGCATTCTGGAACTCACAGATCATTCTCATTTATTTCTATGCCTTCTCTTGTACCTAACAATTAACTTATTAATAATACTATACTGATCACAGCCTACAACAAAAGCCAGGTTGGTGCACACATGTAGCATGCAAACTACACCTGTGACATGTCTGCCACCCCCGATGGTGTTCACTTTAGAGGTACACGCTAAATTGGGCAGTCCTCTGTGTTTGTGTGTGTGTGTGTGTGTGTTTGTGTGTGTGTGTGTGTGTGTGTGTGTGTGTGTGTGTGTGTGTGTGTGTGCGCGTATGCGTGTGTGTGCATCTGTCTGTGCATGGGTTTTGAGTGGGTTGCAGTACTGTCAAATGAATGTGTGCTGGGAAGCAGGCCGACAGACAGACGAGCTGACAGACAAAAGCGCACTCACTCATCCTCTGTTCTTTTTTGTTATGTTCTTTTTTCCCCCCCTGTTTGTTGTTTTTTTCTCTCTCTTCTTCACTGTGCCGCTCTGTCATCTCAGAGATGAGAGAAGATTCCACGCTTTCTTGTTTGTCTGTCTTCCTTTAACATCTGTCTGCGTTTATCCCAGTCTCTCTCCCAGTCTCTCTCTCTCTGCCTATCTCTCTCTCTCTCTCTTCTTTCCTGTTTTCTAAATCCCGTCTGCCCTCTCCCGCACGTTCACCCTTTCCCTTTCTTCTCTGAACGCTTTCCCTTGTTCTGCCTTATATTGCACCTCTAGTTTAGTTTCCTCCTCATCTTCCGTCTTTCCCTCTGTTTTTCTCTCTTTGTTTTTTTTATATCTGTCTCGCCTCTGCCCTTCTTCCACTAGCCCCGCCCCCCACCCCCCAATCACTGGTGTCCCTCTGTGCCAGTCTGGCAGCTCCTCTGTGGCTCTGTGGGGTGCCAGCCTCACCCAGCCTGGTGTTCAGCTCCTCTGTGGCTCTGCAGGGTGCCAGCCTCACCCAGCCTGGTGTTCAGCTCCTCTGTGGCTCTGCAGGGTGCCAGCCTCACCCAGCCTGGTGTTCAGCTCCTCTGTGGCTCTGCAGGGTGCCAGCCTCACCAAGCCTGGTGTTCAGCTCCTCTGTGGCTCTGCAGGGTGCCAGCCTCACCCAGCCTGGTGTTCGCTCCCGTTCTCCTTCCTCTCCGTCCATTCCCCTGCGCCTGCTGACTGATTCCAGGCCCTCCCTGAGCAGACAACCTGTGAGAATGGCCTGTAAACGTAATGAACGCTGCAGAATCATGTTCAGAACCCCCTGCTAGTATGACAAAGGTGTAGATGTCGGGCTGGCTGGCAGCATGCTGTGGGTTGCTATTTGTAGGCAGGGTGCACAATATTTTGTGTGTGTGTGTGTGTGTGTGTGTGTGTGTGTGTGTGTGTGTGTGTGTGTGTGTGTGTGTGTGTGTGTGTGTGTGTGTGTGTGTGTGTGTGTGTGTGTGTGTGTGTGTGTGTGTGTGTGTGTGTGTGTGTGTGTGTGTGTCATCTGTGGGCATCGTGTTTATTTATCTCTATCTGCCTCCACAGAGTCCACACTGTGAAATTATGACAGAGCCTTTTAGAGCAATTTAAATCAGATCCTAAAAGTTGTTTCTGTGCTCTCGTCAACATAGAAATGGAGTCTGACAAACCCAGAATAATTAGTACAGGATCAGGCTCAATATGATTATGAATATTCAAAATATCAGAGAATGTCTCAAATATCTTAATCCAATATCTCTGTATGCATCTATTGCATTACATTTGTCCCAGTGCAAAGACATATCTGGAAATATCTTATGTAACTTTGATTTGGAATAATGGATGCCTCTCAGTATCGTGTGGTGTATGTTTACACCTGTCTGTGGGCAGTGTGTGACTACGCTCCCCCTTCTTCTGTTGTGTTGTCGGCCTGACTGTTGTGATGGCGATGATGAGGATGATGATGAAGATGTGCTTTGGCGGTGGTGATGAGGCTGATGGAGAGACAACCATTGGCAGTTTGTTGTCAACCCCCCTGCCAGGATTGTATTAGTGGTGAGTGAGTGAGGGCCCCCCCCCCCACCCACTCAGCTGCAGGTTGTTGTCCTCTCTGAGATAGAATGCGGTCTATTGCTGTCCCCTACTCTCTTGGCTGTCGTCGTGTTTTAAACGCTTGTGTTTAGATGTTGCTAGCGTGTGCTAATTGAGAAGAGCTGGGTATGTTTATCGTTAAGAACCATACCTCAAATGGATCTCGTTGTCATCATTTATCCTGAATTTGAATCTTGTTAGCATCATTGACCATAGATAGCTTCAGGGTTAACAGGGTAGTCAGCCTACAGGTTGGTGGGTGGGATGCGAGTCAAACAGCAGCTATGTGTTTGACTCACATCCCACCCACCAACACGCTGCAGGCCCAACCCTGTTGGACCTGGCTGTAAGCAACATGCTGACCTAGGATGGAGTATCGCAAACAACTCCCCATGATGAAATATGCACGCACACACACGCGCACACACACACACACACACACACACACACACACACACACACCCCCACAGTAACCCTGACCCCGGCCTGACCCTACAGGCTGGTTCAATCACTCAGAGAGAGAGAGAGTAGTCAGTCTGGCTTTACGGTGGAGGGGGAGTGAAGGGGGGCTGTCTAGACACTATCCTGTCTGTCTGGCTCTGATAATGTACACACACACACACACACACACACACACACACACACACACACACACACACACCTGAGAGACTGCAGGCCAGCTGTGGCTACAGGGGAGTGTGTGTATGTATGGACTAATGGTTGTTCAGGAGGGGACATGTTCAAACAGCTCAGTCACTCTCGATGAATACTTTAGCTCCCACCCCTCTCCTTTTCTCCTGCTCATTAATATTTTATTGTCTGAAAATTCATAATATTATTTGGCTAGTATTGTTTAATATTCATTATATATCACCACAACGCCCTGGTGTTTCTTTTATCCTGTCTACTAAATTATATTCATAGGAAAAGAATTGATTGGCCAACGTTAGTCTCTTCTAGAGTCAAAGTCAAAGTCGCCTAATACTGCAGGCTCAGCATTGGACCTCATATCAATCTAAGCCAGCCGTTAAGCGCAGCTAACTTCGTGCTCGGTGTACAGATGTAGCTTAGCCACCGCAGAAGACCTCATTTTTTACTCCCACTTGCTGTGCTGCTGCACCGCTATCCTGCCTCACCTGCTCCACCTTAATATCCATGGTTAGTCACGCAGATGGTGATGCATTAAGGCTAATCTAGATTGTGTCGCACAAGCACGTTGCTTGACAAAAATGACGCATTGTCAACTCGGGGGGAGGGGGGGTAACATGTCATTGGTCCGACCTCCCCTTAGTAAGACCATTACAAACCCTATCCCAAACCCTAACCTCACAGGAAGCCACGGGTGATTTTTAACCCGCAGCACAGATTAGTTGTAACCCGCCACGCGTGTCGGGAGAATCTTAACCGACCACTAGCGGGATGTCTGACTTATGGTCAGTCCCCGACTCGACACAGCCTTGTGTTATGTTATTGCCTCTGCCAGGCCGGCCGGGTCTGTGAGCTGATCGTCTCTGACCTGATGGTCTTCTTGTGTGTTTTTGTCAAATTGGTCTCATGGTGGAGCTATAACCATGCAACCAACATTATTTCCCCCCTGGATTCCTTGGATCATGACACAACTCCTCATATAGGCCCTGGCCATTTGCGCTAGACTAGATTTTCCGCCATTTCGCGATTTCTTCAAAGCACACCTTTTGGTACTCCAAGTTGTCCAAAACTCGGCAAATTGGTACACATTATCTATGGGGTATCTATCGAGATCTGTCAGTCAGAATGGTCATATTCCATTCAAATTGGCTATTAACGGTCTTCAACATTTTGTCATTTGTTTTTAATCTAGTTATCTATGTAATCTAATGTAATCTTGGGCGCTACACTCCCTCTGCCAACCTGGGGAGAGAAACGGACTGACCTCACATACAAAACTGACCCATTCATCCCCATACATAAATGACCATCTGGGTCCATTTCCATTATGAAGTGCAAATGCCTGTGTTTACGTGGGTATGGATATGTGTTGGATGGTCTCTGCATGGTGAATCCTGGCTGGCCAAGTGTCTGAAGACGCCCTGACAGAACAGAGAACGATTAGGAGAAAGGAGAATGGGGAGAGGAAAGAGAGAAATGAAATTTGAGACATTGGTATAATTGTTTGTTCTCCTGTCGCCATAGCCATCATAGCATGTCTGGCACCTCGCTCTCTTTTGCTCTCTTTTGCTCTCTCTCTCTCGCACGCACACACACACACACACACACACGCACACATGCACGCACGCACACATCCACTCCTGACCCCTAGACACCTGGCTAATGGGCTTAGGATCCCACTATCCACACACAGCCCTCCTCTCCTCAGGGTGAAGCAACTAAACTAGTTCATTTATTTCGAGAGAGAGAGAGAGAGAGAGAGATAGTTGTATCTAGGCTGATATGTGCTGCATGCTGCTGACTGAGCTCACGCACAAAGACACACAAATTGCACAGACGCACACACGTACACAGCATAGTCTAGAGAGATTATTGCCGCGGCTGCCAGACTGATATCAACTGTCTAGACTTCACAGTGCGTGACTCTCAGGAGGTGTGTGTGTGTGTGTGTGTGTGTGTGTGTGTGTGTGTGTGTGTGTGTGTGTGTGTGTGTGTGTGTGTGTGTGTGTGTGTGTGTGTGTGTGTGTGTGTGTGTGTGTGTGTGTGTGTGTGCGTGACTCTCAGGAGGTGTGTGTGTGTGTGTGTGTGTGTGTGTGTGTGTGTGTGCGTGACTCTCAGGAGGTGTGTGTGTGTGTGTGTCATTTCCCCTTCTCTTTTCTCTCCTTCCGCCGTTACTTATTCAGCCATATTGCCTTTCTTTCGTCCTCCCTTCTTTCCATTCCGTCCCTTCATCCTTTTCTCTTTTGATCTCTCCTTCCTTCTCTCGCTCCCTTCAACTCAACTGTGTGTGTGTGTGTGTGTGTGTGTGTGTGTGTATGTGTGTGCCCACCCTTACTGCTAGTCTGTGACTGTGTGTGCGACTGTGCGTTTCCTCTCTCTCTTCCTTCACGGCCTCTCTTCTCTCTCTCTCCCTGTCTCTTTCTCCCTCCCACAGTGTGTGTGTGTGTGTGTGTGTGTGTGTGTGCACACACACACACACACTATCCACCTTCTTTCTCAGTCCCACTGCTTCACTCTCTCTGTGCCACTCTGTGTGTGTGTGTGTGTGTGTGTGTGTGTGTGTGTGTGTGTGTGTGTGTGTGTCTCTGTGTGTGCGCGTGTGAGTGCCAGCCAGGTCGCTGCCATGGCGCCCCGGCAGCTCCAGGCCTTGTTGATCGCGGCACCGTGCCCAAGGGTTACCATAGCAACGGCAGTGGCAGCAGGCAGGGCTGAGTGAGTGTGTTTCTGTACGCACACTACTAGGCAGCAAGGAGTGTGTGTGTGTGTGCGCCCACCCTTACTGCCAGTCGGTGACTGTGTGTGCGACTGTGCGTTTCCTCTCGCACTTCCTTCACTGCCTCTCTTCTCTCTCTCTCCCTGTCTCTTTCTCCCTCCCACAGTGTGTGTGCACACACGTGCGTGCGTGCGTGCGTGCGTGCGTGTGTGCGTGCGTGTTTCGTCAGCCTATGGGTCCCAGACCTGCAGTAGATAGGGGGTAGAGTGTCGGACAGGAGGCTGGGGAGAGGGCTCTGTGCCTGGGGAGTGTGGGAGAGTGTGGTGGGCAGCAGGGTGTGAACTCAGCAGGCCTCTAGCGAGGCTGGGCATCTCTGGACAGCAGGAGAGGAACTAGCAAGTCGGAACATAGAATGCTCTTTTTCTTTTGCACCTACTTGGCTAAATACCTACGTTTTTATATCTCAGTTTTTCTGTCATATTTCATGTTTCTCTTGATCATTGAAAATCTTTAAGTGATAAGACAAGAAGGAACATTGGAGAAAAAAAATAAGGCTACTATTTAAAATGATATGGGACCTGTAAAAAGGACAGGATAATTTCTTCCTTCGAAAATTGCGAATTTTAGGCAATTTTGATGTTGAACAGCCTGAGGGATATCATCTAAAGCAGGTTTAGTTTGCAGTCTTGGCATCAAGTCTAAAGCATGTCTGTTCAGAGAGTGGGATTAGAGAGTGTGGAGCTGATCAGCCTGAGATGGAAGTCATTAGTGAGCACTGTGAACAGTGGACGTGGAATTAGGAACCCCTCTAGTTGGATATAGCAATCACCAATCAGTAATGCGGAAATTCCACAAGTGCTCTTCAGAAGTCACGGTCTCACTTTTTAAAGCTTTCTGTACACCGTTGTATACTAGTGCTCACCTGTGATGTGGAGTAACCACAACGCTAGCAGCATGCACAAACTAAAAGTTGCATATAATGATGCATTTAGGTTGCTCTTGAGGGTACTACCAAGATGGCACAGTGCCAGTCAGCTGTTTGAACTTGGTCGTTCCCACTGCCTACCTGGCAAGCCATTTAACACATTTGGAGCATTATAGATGAGGCGAGCGCCATAGACTCCTGTAATGGCCGCAATCTTTAGCAGCGTTTATCTCCGAATTGAAGCTCAGATGAGGTGATATGAGTTGAGGCTTGATATTAGGAGGTCAATAAAAACCTAGCGCGAGGCTCCGTTTAGCAGATCAGCGCGTTTCATGCTAGTGAAGGGTCACATTGAGCGACGGAAACAGCGTTGGCAAATACTTCCAGTTCAAGAGCCGCGTCACAGGGTCATGCGTCGCGATGCATTGTGAGCTGATGTAGAGGCTATTTTCAAACAGTCAAAATGTTTATAGGGCTGAAGTGGTTCATGTATGTTTTGTAATAGTAATCCAAAGCTATAAAGTAACTAGTAAAGCTGTCAAATAAAGGTAGTAGTAAGAGTACAATATTTGGATCTGAGATGTAGTGGAGTATAGAAGTAAAAGTACTGGAAATTGGAAATACCCCCAAATTGTACTTAAGTACAGTACTTAAGTAATTCTACCACCACTGATAGCAATTTTATAGAATATTGTCAATGTCGGTCTGAAACCTTGTAATCTCGAGAATACTTGCCAAAATGAGATTTGATTAAAGAGCATTAATCCAGCTTTAAAAACAATATTTTTTATTTATTTTTACTCACATGGTAGAAACAGCCTACATCCAAATCGATGTGCACTTGCAGCGCACAGTTATTAGTCGTTTTCCTGCTCAACATGGGACAAAGTAGGATGTTTGGGAGCTTTTAAAACATTAATCCAAACTCGCGCAGATAAAAACACTACAGCCCAGTGGCCTGGGCCATGGCTCAGTGGTCCAGGCACCTTGGCTGGTAATCCAGTCTGGCAGTGTGCCGCGGGTTCGACTCCCGATCCCGACGGCCTTTACTGCATGTCATCCCCCCCATCTCTCTCCTCATTTCCTGTCAGCCTACTGTCTGCCCCTCCATAAAATATATAACATAAAGGCGAAAGCCACAAAAAAAACATAAAAAATAAAAAACACTACAGTTGTGGACGCCTACACTTCCTGGTTTCCCAGGAGGCTCTTCTTCTTCTTTGGTTTTTCGTGCATTTCACTGGCACTGGCCTCACCATCCCGCCTAACTGGAGCCTAATGTGTTAACAAAACGGGAAAAGGAACCTGTGTTATTATGTAATCACAAGCTCTTGTTAATGCTTTCATTGGTTCCGTATTCATTAAACCCACAGATCGACTTAACCAGTTTCAAAAAGAAAAAAGGAAAAGAAAATCGCAACGCGACCCGGCTATTTTTGCTACTTTTGTGTGACACTCTTGACCCAGCACGGCATTCATTTACGGAAAGCATAAAAAGTTTAAATGGAGATACAAGGTGACAGCAACGCTATAAGAGTTTCTGAAAGGATTCCAGACGGTTTTGTTCCATTTAAAACATGGATCAGAGTTGTTATTTATTTATTACCATTTCTTTCCTTGTCAACCTCGCATGGTGATTGGCTCTCTAATGACTGCCAGTATCTCTACAATCTACCTTGCTCACCCCCCATTTACTGTAGCAACGTCTGCTGCCGGCAGCCAGCTGTAGTTTTCTTTTCTTTTTTCCACTTTCTAATCATGCAATTTTAATGAAACTGTGGTATGTAAGGGAATGTGATAATGTACAGTAACATAATGTGATCTATGACACTAATAGGCCACGACCACAGCACGCCAGTGCCAATATCTCTCGGCATAGCACTCCCTCTCTTCGTGTATTAGGCCTGTTGCATAATCGCAGAGTCAATAACTAATTTCCAGACCACAACCCAGGTTTAATGAGGAATGGCTTTTACGTTTTCAAAGATAGAAGTGAAGATATTGGGGCATAGATTGCCAGCTAATCCAGCTTTACACTTACCCTGTTCTTCAGCACCACTCACTCAAACTTTGGCATTCAACAACCTTTTTGGCCCCCCCTAAAAAAAGCTTATAATGAAAAGGAATACCTTCTAACACTTTAATTAATTGGCATCTAATGACATCTGTTCTCTTAAAGTGAAACATAAACTGCTGGCGTAGCTTTTGTTGCTGCTGTTTCTGCTTGGCTACAAGTTGAAGGCACAGTCTTTGTAGTCTGATAAAAGAGGCATTTCCTTTACTGGTGGGAGTAGCTGTACTGCTCTGAATAAATAAATAAATAGCTAGTCAGTAGTCAGTGCTACCCCAATCTGAGAACCCATCGCCAGAAAAGAAAGGAAAAACAGCGCCCTGACGTTGGTCAACAGTCTGTCTCGAGAGACTAATGCTCCCCTTGGTTTCCACAGTCATCGCAGATCCACATTCAAATCTGTTTTATGTAGTTCCTTTGCTCCGCAATTTTATTTTGGCTTAATGTTTTGCTTTCCCATGGCCATAATGATGTCCCTATCTTAGCAATCTTAAAGATGCAGGAGTTAAAGCAATATGGGAGAGTTTGACTGCATGTATAAAGTGATTGTGTACCTCCTTACCTTGATATCCATATGCTGCTCATTTCTACAAGTAGCTTTGGTTGTTGCTGTGTGGGGGGAAACAACTCATTCAAACCCCTTTACATTCACTTATCTTTGGTTGTTGCTGTGTGGGGGGAAACAACTCATTCAAACCCCTTTACATTCACTTATTTTGTTCTTCTTCTTTTACACTAACAATAGTGGCACGTACATGGAACATGAAAGGACATTTAGAAAAATCTTTGATACTGTAGCATTTTGTGACGCTGAGACCCCAATTTATATTGTTAAATCAATGTTAATTTAACTCTGAGAGTGTACAAACTATAATTTAGCTGGGGACCCCCTGGAACTATCTCAAGGACCCCTAGGGGTCCCCGGACACCACTTTGGGAACCACTGGACTAAAATACTTAAAAAAAAATGAATACTAGATTACAACATGCAAGATGAGTCAGTGTGGGTGCTAGTACTTCCGATTGGCTATCGTAACCCGTTACCTAAATTATATGCATGTGTCTGTGGCTATAGGTCTTCAAACTGTAGCATGTTTGGACAAAATAATTTGCTTTAGTCGTTAGTGTACTTGACAGGCTTATATACCAACAGCATAAATAACTTACTGATTTTATGGTGGCCAGGTGTCCATGACATTGATCATGTTGATCAATCATTGATTGACTGCATATCTTGAATTATTTCACATATCCGAGGCTATTTCTTATCACCTGTTTCTGCTCTGTTACGCACTAGTTACAACTATCCGTTTCTCTGCTGTCTGTCTGCTGTGTGACAGCATGTTTGCAGTGTCAGGTCAGCTGAACTGTCTGACCTCTCCCTCTCTCTCTTTCGCCCCCTCTCTCTTTCTGTCTGTCTCTCTCTCTCGCGCGGACACAGAGGCTTACACAGTCACACCCAGGTCAAAAGGCTGTGTGTGTGTGTGTGTGTGTGTGTCTGTGTCTGTGTGTGTGTGTCTGTCTGTGTGTGTGTGTGTGTGTGTGTGTGTGTGTGTGTGTGTGTGTGTGTGTGTGTGTGTGCGCGCGCGCTCGCTCCACTTTGTTTATGCTCCCTTTCAGTGTGTCTCATTGAATTGGACATGAAGGATAAGCTAATGCTGTTGTGACTGCGACCGATTCTTCACTCTCTTACAACAGGCTACTATCATGTCAATCCTCTACACTGTCTCTTATGATATGATACAGCGGAAGATTCACTTAGTCATCTGTTTTTCCACTTATCAATGTACACAGACCATCTCTGTCTGATGCTTAATCCTAGGAACATTTTGTAGCCAGGCCAGCCAGACATTGCAAACTTTAGTCCTAATCACAGGCCAACCGTGCTCGTAACAGGAACCCTACGATTACGTTGTTCCTCTGGTTCACTATTTGTTTTTACCACCATGCCTAAAAGGGCTTTATTTGTGTGCATTTCAACTTTTTTAATGGTCACTTTTCAGAGGCCTCCCCACGCCACGGCAAGAGAAAATGTGCGAGGGAAGCGACGTGCAATTACTTGAAATTACTCATGCTACAGAAAGCACAAGAGGGCTGGAGACACTGGCCTGATGTTGTTTTGACAAGCGGATTACGCTTGTAATAATAGTAGATTGGTGTTGGTAATGCAGACTGCTAGCACACGCTGTTCTGTGGTCTGCTTCTCCTGTACGGTAAGTTTCAGGACTGTACACAGTGTTCTGAGTGCCTGTGGGGCGGGATGGGACTGGAGCTCTCTGTCTCTCTCTCTCTCTCTCTCTCTCTCTGTCTCTCTCTCTGTCTCTCTCCCCTTTCCTCTCTCTACAACGCTGTGCATTTCCTTCCTTCCGTTACATTTTCCTTACTGTCTCTGCCGGACTAAGTGTCTTCCTCGCTTTACACACCCCGCCACTCAGAAGAACAGCCAACCTGGCAACCACTGTGGACTTGTGTTGTTATATCTTATATCTTTACACACCCCGCCACTCAGAAGAACAGCCAACCTGGCAACCACTGTGGACTTGTGTTGTTATATCTTATATCTGTACACACCCCGCCACTCAGAAGAACAGCCAACCTGGCAACCACTGTGGACTTGTGTTGTTATATCTTATATCTTTACACACCCCGCCACTCAGAAGAACAGCCAACCTGGCAACCACTGTGGACTTCTGTTGTTATATCTGCGAAGAAGCCCCTGCTTGCTCCTCCACTTTCTCCTCGTCTTGTGGTTCAGAAACCACAAAAAAAGATACGGCAAATCTTTGTGTTTTTAAATGTGCGTTCCCTGGTGGACAATCAGGACATATTGTTCCTCTTCCCTCCCTACATATTGCGGCTGTGTGGTAACAAAGGGGTTCAGTTTAAGGTTTTGTTTCTCTAAATGTTGGTTTTTCGTCGCCTACCCACACCACACCCACCTCGGCGGGGTGAAGAAGTCCTGTGTGAAACCTAGAAGTGTTTTGGCGTGCTGGGCTTTCAGGGCTGCAGCGTCGTCTCATATTTAGCCGGCGTGGTAACAAAAGGCCCTGGTTAAGTTGGCTTCTCAGAACGTTGGCTCTCAGAATGTAACTCTCCCTCAGTCCCCTCCCTGTGGCTTCTGCGGTGAGCGCAGCACTGCTCTGTTTTGGGCGGGAGGCGCTCCCAAATGAAAACTTCACTCTAGGCCCTGAGAGCCAGGCTTATTTAAGACAGCCTAGTATAGTTTCTTCATGCAACGTACCATTCTTTGCCCTTTTGCTAATGGGGTTGAACAGAGCGAGGGTTACATGGGTTTTTTAGAACTTTGCCTCTCTGAACGTAACTTTAGCTCGGTCCCCTCCCTTGTGGCTTGTTATGTGAATTATACAGGCCTGGTTTGTTGGCTTTTCTGAGCACACCATTCCTTACACTCTTATATGTGGTTAATGGCATTGCCACTTGCCAGGGTGTCTTTGAGGCTGGCTTCAGTTTTTCATTCACTCTTAACGGCTTGTTCATTCAACAGTTTGACGCTATATCAAAAGGGACGGTTTGTCTGGCTTCAGTCTATTCGAGTTACTGTAAGAACCTCATCCATTTCCTATTACATTAGTGCTTTAACACATTTTGGGCGGGAACCCCTTTTGGTGTTTTAAACATTATGTTATAATTTAGCTATTGAAAAATAGCAGATCTACAAGCTCGTAGCGTGCCACTCGGTGGCGCGCTACGACTACGAGCTTGTAGGTCTGTTATTTTTTAGGTCAGGCCTATGGGTTAATGAAGGGGTTGCTTAAGTTGTGTTTATATTCTAATGTTAGGAGCCTAGGTTAGAAACGGATGGCTAGGTTAGGTTTCATTGTGTGTGATTCTTCAGTTTGCTATTATGTCTTGTAGTTCTAACTTTAGTTCCAAGCACATCATTGTTCCGCTGGCATGCATCATTAAGATTGTTCTTGTGTTTTTATTTTCTTGCTAAAACAATCCAGAAGCTGTCCCACTGTTCCGACAGATGGGCCAAGTCAATCTCTGTAGTTTCATCCTGTGCGCTCCACTCTTTATTTGTTGATGTGGCAAAGAATCACTATCTGTTGGCTTTTGTTTGTATTTTTTTGTTCAGAGTACCTCATTCCTTCACTTTAATGTCGGTTGGTTTGATTGGCTTGGGTTTCATTCTAAGCAACCAGTTTTCCTGTGGTTGAGGTCGGTGGGTTGGGTCGGGCTGGCCTTCCTCCTCTGCTTCTGGCTCAAGCCCTCCCCTGTGGCCACTGTGGTGCAGGAGAGGCAGGTTTAGGTGGGTTTACATTTCAGCTCTGACTCAACACAACCACTCTAATCCAGATGAATAAACGGCACAGGATTACCAAGGCTGGGCTGATTTGAGAGAGGTTGGGTTAAACTGGACTGTACTGGATTGGCTTTAAAATGCTTCTTATATACCAGCATTATTCCTTTTCCAGTATTTTGTTAGTCTTTCAGGTTTAATGTTTTTGACTCGCAACTTGTTTCCAGGAAGAGATTTTCATATATCTGTGTGCCTATTGACTATTATGTCTTTCCTACTGCCCCCCTATGACTGGTGTGTGGGTAGTTTACCAGATCATGGCTGACTGAACTGTGGTGAAATGTACCTTCTCAGAAACCTTTTGCGATTCTGTTCAGTTGAAACGAGGCATTGTAGCTGAATTTCTCATGTACACTGTGTCATTGTCCTAATTAGGACACACACACATGCGTGCGCAAACACACACACACACACACACACACACACACACACACACACACAGACACACACACAGACACAGACAGAGTGACAGTGTCCAGCAATGAGTAAGAGTGTGAGTCAGAGGTCAGACTGGGAGCCAGGACCAGACAAGGTCAAGATTCCTCCTCAGAACAAGCCGAGGACGAACAACAAAGAGCTCTCAGACAGCAGGGAGAGGAGGAAGGAGAAGCACAGAGGAAGGGATAGGAGAGACTGAAAGAGAGACCCAGAGTGGGAAGGGAAAGAGAGGGTGGAGTGAAAGACGGAAGGAATGATGGTGGGCAGGAGAGGAATGCAGGAAGAAAAGAGTGCAGAGGTAGGAAGAGAGAGAGGAGAGGGGAGGGGACTGGGGAGTCAGAGAAGAGTGGAGGAGGAGGTAAGATAGAGGGAGAGTCAGAGAAAGTAAGTGACAGTGGGTGAGAATACAGTAAATGGAGATTGACAAAGAAAAAGGAGAGAGAGAGAGCGATACGAAGGAAGGGGAGGCGGGACGGGACGTTGAAACAATGAACAAGAGGAGAGACACAGTGGAGACAGTAAGGCATCATTCTTGTGTGTCCTAGCATTGCCCTTGACCCGTCACTTCAACTCTAGACCTGTGTGTGTGTGTGTGTGTGTGTGTGTGTGTGTGTGTGTGCGTGCGTGCGTGCGTGTGTGTTCGTGCGTGCGTGCGTGCGTGGGCACTGACTGTTGTTTGATGAGGGAAACCAAGACACTACCAAAATCCACTTCTAGTTTAGCTCCCTGCAGCTCCCCCTCTCATTCTTCTCTGATTTAGGCTATTCTCTGTAAAACGTGTAGGCTGACTGAGAGGCACACACTGACACATGCACACACATGCACACACTGACAGGCTGACTGGGACTATTAAGTTAATCTCCACTGCCCTCTGCTGGTAAGCACAGAACATGACAAGAACATGACACACACACACACACACACACTCCCGGGACACCTATTCTATCCATGAACACCAAAAGTGAACTTTACAACAATGAAGTGTTGCCTGTTGTACAATTCCTGCTCTTTCTAACACGACGTCTCTTCTCTCTGCAGCTGAACTGGAGTTTGTCCAGATTGTCATCATCATCGTGGTGATGACGGTGATGGTGGTGGTGATCATCTGCCTCCTGAACCACTACAAGCTCTCCACATGGTCCTTCATCACCAGACAGAGCCAGGCCCGCCGGCACGACCACACCCTGCAACAGGTCAGAGGAACAGCATGCCAAGTTGTGTGTGGCTGTGTGCGGGTCCGTGTGCACGCGCACGCGCGCGCGCGCGTGTGTGTGTGCGTGTGTGTGTGTGTGTGTGTGTGTGTGTGTGTGTGTTCGAGTGTATGAGACAGAAGCCTGATTTATACTTGGTTGCACATCGTGTCGTGCGCCAAAAATACTTTGGGTATGCGACACTGGCACGCATCTAAGTATAAATTCCAGACAGAGAGACACAGAGAGGATCCCGTGGTAATACTAGCAGTGCCTCTCTTCCACGTCTCCGGAACGGGGAGGGCATAGTTAACTACTTTGCATCTGCCGGGGCTCCGTTGAGCACAATCAGTGCTTTTTAACAGAGCCAGTGTCCCTGCATGCTGCCCCAGTTAGGAGCCTCAGCTGCCTCCAGTCTGCAGGTGAACTATAAGGCGCTGAGGTGCAGCACTATAGCTCCTGTGTAGACTGTAGTGTAGAGCCACACTCTACCGCCAGCCAGCCCTTGATGTTTAATTCACCGCACCGATGTGTCTAGACAGCTGGCTGCTCTGCCCCCGTGCAAACATGACGACACACGGGACACGTACGCACACACACACACACACACACTCCTATACACCAGTAAGACGCCTGAGGGCGAGAAGCGATCCTCATCCGCCTCGTTAGCGGTAGACTGCTGGCATGGGGGGTCAGATCAACGTGGAATGAATTCTAAGGAGCGTGTCTTGAGTGTACAGGGTTTGATGAGGTCAGATCAACATAATTGGAATGTCAGAACAGATCAGCTCCATACAGTATATGGAGATCTAAGGGTGGCAGCGGGGACATTCTCTTGAGTGTACAGGGTTTGATGAGGGCCGGGCCTTAATTTTCGGCCTGTTGAGAACTCTAGTTTTCGCCGGCTGCCGGGGGGCGTGGCTGCACTAATAACTTTGGGGCCCGTCTAGAGTTTGAAATTTGAATGGACAGATATAAGTCAAAATACATCAAAGAGGAAGGATGGATGGGGAAGGATCAACATATGCAATGTCAGAACAGGTTCTGACATATATCAATATATGGAGATCGAAGGGTTTGAGGTCAGATCAGTTGCTGGCCAATATTGATGACATCAGGAATCTCCATATATGGGCTTAACTGAGACAGCAGGTCTCATCTACGACATCTTCAGGGTCTCCACATCTCCATCCCTGATGATGTCACATGATGTCACGAGACCTGCTGCCCGACACACGGGAAATAGTTAACTGCGACCTTTGGTCTCAATAACATAAACTCTCATGCACTGGCATACACACGGCGAGTGTGTATATGCCAGTGTGTAACGAGAGTTCCGCACAGCACAACCCGTTTTTGAGGGGCCTTCTATAAACAGCTTTTGTCCCCACACGTCTCAAGATTTGCCATTGACAATGAACGGAGAAATGATGTCAGAATTCTGCTAAATATGACGTCAATTCTTACTGAATTCTAATGACAATGTATGTATGAACATAATCATGGCGTAAAATAGTCACTATGCCTATTTGCTCAGACTCTATGACGTAAAATTCTCCGGCGTTCATTGTCAACGGAAATTTTATGTTTGTGTAGGACGGAAATCTACACTAATAGCTGAATATAGGAGGGGCTAGCGCCCATAAAAAAAAAATATATATATATATATATATATATATATATACACAGGTACAGGGCTTTAAGAAACGTAGGCGGTCTTATACCGGTCAAATGCCGCACAGTGTAAGCAGGAAGCGACTCTGCGTAGACATGGTAACGCCCCACCTGCCTCTGATTGGCCTACCGACAGACACTGCCCGTCTTGCCTGTCCTCCGAGATGCAAGGGTACTCCGTGGTGGGAAATAATTCCAAGAGAATGACAACATGCGACAGTAACTTGTAACTTTCATTTTTGTAGAAGAGGCAAACTAATATTGTTTGTTTGCTTTGATTGAATAATTGATTGAACACGTATGTACTATGATTTGATTTGGCTGTGTTCTAAATTAAAGTGTTAGTGTTGATTATTGTGTATTAATCTAATTATAGTAAACTAATATTATTATACTAAAAAAAGATAAAGATCAAGGTATCATCATCATCATCATCATACTATAATCATACTATCATCATCATCATCATCATCATCATCATACTACATACATACACTAAAAGGGGGGCCAGATTTAGGTTCCATTTGGGGACCAGATTTAGGTTCCATTTGTGGCCCCCACACTATAGAAAGGGGGCCAGATTTAGGTTCCATTTGTGGTCCCCACACTAGAAAGGGGGCCAGATTTAGGTTTCATTTGTGGTCCCCACACTAGAAAGGGGGCCAGATTTAGGTTTCATTTGTGGTCCCCACACTATAGAAAGGGGGCCAGATTTAGGTTTCATTTGTGGTCCCCACACTATAGAAAGGGGGCCAGATTTAGGTTTCATTTGTGGTCCCCACACTATAGAAAGGGGGCCAGATTTAGGTTTCATTTGTGGTCCCCACACTATAGAAAGGGGGCCAGATTTAGGTTAACCCATTTGTGGCCCCCACACTATAGAAAGGGGGCCAGATTTAGGTTCCATTTGTGGTCCCCACACTATAGAAAGGGGGCCAGATTTAGGTTTCATTTGTGGTCCCCACACTATAGAAAGGGGGCCAGATTTAGGTTTCATTTGTGGTCCCCACACTATAGAAAGGGGGCCAGATTTAGGTTAACCCATTTGTGGCCCCCACACTATAGAAAGGGGGCCAGATTTAGGTTCCATTTGTGGTCCCCACACTATAGAAAGGGGGCCAGATTTAGGTTCGAAGCGGCAAGCTTTCCCCAGAACTTATGTTTCATCTCTCACTTCCTAGTTAAGATTTTTGTTTTCGTCTGCACTCTGCAGTCTCTATGTTTTGGATAAGAGTGTGCCCGTTCTCTTTGTTGTTGCAGTCTGACTTTTAGATTCCATGAAATGCAGGGCCAGTTTAATCCTCCATAAAATGCTGAAGCAGTTGGCATTTATATTTTTCAGGCAAAAATGTTCAAGGCTTTTTACTTTTTTGCTTGGCGAAAACAGAAGATCTAAGAACTCACACCACTTTGCATTGCTACACTACACGTTGTGAGCTTGTAGATTGTACGCCATGCGATGCCATTGCAGGGCAAGGTGTAAAATAGGGCTGTGTGAAGTGGTTAATGTGTCGTATCCACTGTTGCATGTGTTTCTGCTGTGCATCCAAGCATAAAGCTCACTCTGGTGGCTGTGCTGTTCTCTCCTGTGTCACTCTGCAGGACGGCTGCTTGTGGCCTTCGGATGGCGGCTCCCGGCAAGGTGCCTCTGAGGTAAGACTGCTAGCACTGACCCCTGTCACAGTCTCTGTCTGGCTGGGGGAGGGGGGGTGGAAGGAAGAACCTATGTTCCATTGGATGCAATGTATTTATTATTTAGTCACAAGCTCTTGTTAATTATTTTCATTTTATTTATAAAACCTTCACACTTCACCACTTGCTTTCACTTTAATATATATATATATATTAATAATAATCTAAAATTGCAAAAATTGCTGCAAGTGATCTTGTAGGTCGGCTGTTTTTGCTACTTTAGTCAGTGACTGTGTGACGTATTAGGAGAAAAAACACCTAAAAAGTTGAAGTATGGAGTTAAACCTGTCTGTCTGTCTGTCTGTCTGTCTGTCGGAGACACCTGAACCCTGTCACGTTGTCTTCCTGTCCCAGACACTGTCTGAGCCACAGAGAGAAGGGAGAGAGACAGAGAGAAGGGAGAGAGACAGAGAGAAGGGAGAGAGACAGAGAGAAGGGAGAGAGACAGAGAGAAGGGAGAGAGACAGAGAGAAGGGAGAGAGACAGAGAGAAGCGATGTGGCAACGTGGCACAGCCCTGAGAGACCTAGAAAAAGACAGGGCGAGACAGACAGACCCAGAGATGGAGAGAGAGAGTGTGGGTGGCAGAGAGATGCAGTGGGGGGGGTCTTTTTGCTTGAGGGGGGATGCTTTTTGGTGCGTCATTAATCACCAACACCTCCCCTGACACTGTCTAGACAGCCGTCTGAGAGCTGCCCCGCTCTGCTCTAGTCTCTCTCCTCTGCCCCCTTTCTCTCTGTGTGTGTCTGTGTGCTGTTTATTTTTCCGTCTGTCATGCTCCCTAGTCATGTCAGTAGGGGCCGCCTATTAGAGCCACAGTCGCTAATTGAAATCATTTTCCTCCGATAATGGTTGGCTGCAACAGAAGTGCGTTGAAAACTAGAACAGTCTTAGAAGGAAACATTAACTGTGGCTTCAGAATGTAGAATGACGACAAGTATGATGGGGTAAAATGGACTCGATAAACGGCGTTTAATATTAAAATAGTATTAAATGCAATGTCTGGGTGCAGACAAGAAGCAGTGCTTTGAAATGTCCTTACCACTTTGGATTACAGCTCCCTTTTAGCATAATTGCAGTGTAATTAGCGAGTAACAAATCTGTAGCAAAATTTGAAATGCTGGTGCTGCCAGCAGGCCCATCCTTCCTCAATCCTCATTGTCACACGACATATCGACTGGTTTAATTGTGGCACAGAAAACGACCATTGGCATAGGTCACTGCAACATCAGTTCTGGTGCTGCCTCGTCCGTTTCTGTACAATAACCGATCACTGATATGTTGTGGTTGTGCCACAGTAATGACTCAAATGTATACTTTATATATATTTTATTTCCCATATGGGATCAATATTATGCACACCTTTTGTGTGTCATTGCAAGGCATTTCACTAGTCGAGTATAGTTAAGGCATCCTTAATATTACGTTTTTCATTCAACCAAATATATGACATGACATATACCTGTATATGTTATAAAATATAACCCATTATTGTTGCTTCCTTCCAGGCTTCCACTACCTTCCATATCACTCTTTCTCTATGTTCTCTCTCTCTCCCTCTCACTTTATAAAAGGTCTATTCTGATGTGTTAATGTTTGCACCTGTCTCTGCAGGTGTTGTACGCTCCGCAGGCCAGAGAGCGATTCACAGCGCCCTCTTTCATGCAGAGAGATCGCTTCAGCCGCTTCCAGCCCACCTACCCGTACCTGCAGCACCAGATTGACCTGCCGCCCACCATCTCGCTGTCGGACGGAGAGGAGCCCCCTCCCTACCAGGGCCCCTGCACGCTGCAGCTCCGCGACCCCGAGCAGCAGATGGAGCTCAACCGCGAGTCGGTGCGGGCCCCGCCCAACCGGACCATCTACGACAGTGACTTGATCGACATGGGGGGCGGCGGGGGTGTCGGGGGCATGGCGGGCGTGGGCGGAGGCGGAGGCCCGCGGCCGCCCAGCAGTAACTCGGGCATCAGTGCGGCGAACTCGAGCAGTCACGGACGCATGGAAGGACCCCCGCCTGCGTACAGCGAGGTGATGGGACACTACCCCGGAGCTGCGTTCTTTCTACACCAGCACAGCAATAACCAGAGGGCGGGGCCGGGCGGGCAGGGCAGTAGGACGATCCAGCAGCATAGCCAATCAGAAAGCACAATAGTACCTGCCAAGGCCAAGGACGGCCAACCGGATGACCTGGTGTGAGAAACGACGGGAGGGGCTGAGCAGCTGTTGAAACTTGGAGTATGACGTCTCCTGCTCCTCGCCCCTTTTTTCAGTGACCACCAGTAAGGAATGGTCACTCTTTCTTTCGCTCTCTCTCGCTCTCTCTCTCTCTCTCTCTCTCTCTCTCTCACCTGTCTTCTCTCCACACTCCCATGCACAACTAAATATCAACCTTAGCTACAACGAAACGGAAGAAAAAAAGGAAAGAGAGGAACCAAACATTGAAAATGATTTCTTCTTTGTTTTTCCTGTTTTCTTTTTATTATGATTACTTAAAATAGCTAGCACTGCTGGGGGCGAGACGTATGCACTGCGTGAGGAGGGCTTTTTTCAGCTTTCTAGCTATCTTTTTTTTTATTTTATATTTACTTCATATAAAAAATATATATAATACTAGCACAGATTGAAATGACACACTTGTTTGTTGTTGCGTTTTTGTTCTCGCCCCGCCGGGATGGCACTGTCCCTGGGACTGAGGATGTTCCTTTTTTGTTTGTTTTTGGACCGGGATCTGTGCACAAGCTACAACTGAGAATGGACAACTATAGAACACAACAAACAGACTCACACAATCCAAATCTTAGTGCCAAGGTTCAGGAGGAAGTGACTCAACAACTCTTTAACATTCAAAACAAAACGACACACACACACACACACACACACACACACACACACACACACACACACACACACACACACAAAGAAAAGTTATCTAAAAGTTGCACTATCTATTTGTTGTAAAAGAGAAGAGGGAAGCAATGCTCTACGTATGTGATGATGAGAATGATGACGATGTGTGTTTTTCTTGTTTTTGTTTCTTTGTTGTTGTTTTTTTGTCCTTTCACGAATGGACTGACTGACTGAACTTTGGCTCCAAAGTTGTTTCAACAGTTGGGAGCAAATAGTATTATAAGCTTATGTCCTTCCTTCTTTTTTTTTTCTTTTTTCGGAACCGCAAGAAATACTCGTACCCAGCCTACAATATCCCTGTCTGCTTACACCACAGGCACAGTGAGACTTAGTAAGAGAATTACTTCTACCCTTTCACATCCATGTACACTTTATCCCTGCAGGAAAACAAAACATCTGCTTTGTAACTAAACCACTGGATGGATGAACCATGTTCCTCTGATGGAGGATGGCCTTCCCAACGAGACTGTCCACCTGTAGAAGGAACAAACAACTGCCTGATAAATTGTTTGCCAGTTGGTCAAGCTGAACATGAGTTTAACACAGCCTTGAATGAACATGTTTAGGCAACCACGAAAGCATATTCCTAACCCTCAACGACTAAACTATGTGTATGTGGTTTAAGTTGAAAGTCAAAAGAAATGTATCTCCAGAGCAGGTGAGGAAAAACATGCGTCTGTCCATCCAGCAGCCTAGTTTCAGCAGGTCCTTCTATGTGAGCGTCCATCTGTCCCCACTCTTCCTACTGTCCTTCAAGAACCTCTCCATCGACACATGCACAGTGCATTCTGCCAACTGTCACTCAAACAACCAAACTAAAAATCCATCGCCATGACAACGAAGGAAGTTATAAATATATATATAATATATATATCGAAAAACCGAGCTCTCAACTTTCTGTCTTCACGTTCTTAAAGCCACAAAGCCCATGACAAAGTGAAGAATCCTGTCTGCCACCAGAGTAATCAGGTTTAATGAAACTGTCTGTGGTCGAAGTCAAGGGCTATGGGAGGGTCCTTTTTGTAAAACCTTTTTAAAAAATAGAAAACCTAGCCTTTTTCTCTGCTCATCGTTGCCTTCTCCTCCGCTCTTGTGCTTCTCTGTCTCCCTCTCTCTCTCTCTCTCTCTCTCTCTCTCTGGCTCTCTCTCTCTCTGTCTTTCTCTTCCTCTCTTGTTAACATTCGAAGCCAATGCCCCAAGCTTCCTAATGGTGTTTACGAGCTGTTTGTCATCCCTCATTCCATCCCTCCACCCATGTGCAGAAAAAGTGTGTTCAAAAAGTCCGCTGAGCCCTTTAAAAGTAGAGACTGGAGTGGAGCCCTTGTTTGGCGATGTGCGAGTGCAGTCTTTTTGTGTGTGTGCGCGTGTGTGTGTGTGTGTGTGTGTGTGTGCGCGCGTGTCTATCAGACCCTTTGCCAAACACAGAAAAGCTCTTAGTGTTCCTGCAGGAACGTGTGCATAGCTGCCTGGATCTTGGAACACATCACACTATGTTTGTATTTATAATGAACATATCATCGGATACATCTTAATATTGAAGATAACATTTGTGGGGAGCCTCTGTTTAAACAGCCAGATATAGATACAGATATCAGTGGTTACAACTGTAAGTATAATTCCTATTGAAACGTTCATCCAAAAAGAACATGCCAAATGAATGTGTGTGTCAGCTACTGCATGAGGCCTTGAATCCCCTTTTATATGCTAGCTAAAATGGAAGACTTTGACATGTTGAATTCTATGTGTGTCACACATCAACGTTGGTGCAAAGATCAGGCTTCCTGTAACTGCTACTAATATAGTAACTGACTTAAGAGTGTTCAAACATCACCTTGTTGAAGAAAAGAAACTTGTCAGTGTTAACTCTGATTCTCAGTTAAATCAATACTCCCAATTGTCCTGTTTTGGCACTGATGAATTGTCTGTGCAGCTTGTTTAGACTTGATTTCATAGAGGCTCAAAACACTTCTATTTTCTTATCAGTGTCTATAGGTCGGTCTGTCTGTAAGCATGTATGTACTGTATGAATGTGTGTGACTGTGACTATGTGTGTATGTTGTGTATGTGTGTGTCTACATTGCTGCTGCTATCGCTGCTGCTGCTACTATTGTTGCTACTGCTGCTGCTTGCGTCCTCAGTCCACCTTCCTTCTGTCTATCCCCTCATCAAACACATAAAGTGATGGATAGATGCATAAAAAGATTCTAGTGTCTCCAGTCAAAAGCTTAAGTTTTGGGTTAGTGAATTACAGTTATGTTATGTTAGCTAGTTTTTTAATGCCAGTATCGTTTTAAAGTGGTTCCAAGTCAGGCCCATGAAGTCAAAATCAAAAATAGTTTTGCCTCGTTATGCATTTATGTTAAAAACTCATATTCCACTGTCGGCGACTAATTGCCATAAAGTTATCCTACATGTACCCAATACTTAAGATTTTGACTGTATGTTAAAAAAAAGAAAAGACAAAACCCTGCTCTTCTGTATTGGCTTTCTCCCCTGCTTCTTCTCTTCCTTCTTCCCTTCTGTTTTCTTGGCTTGTTCTGTCTGCGCGGTCATAGCTTGTAAATGGAGGATATTAAGATGAACTTCATGTTTTCTACGAGGAGGTTTGCATGTTACTATTATGTGAGTAAATAAGGTGCCTAATGTTCATGTTTGAGCAGACCACACCTCTGTCAAATTATTGTTTGGAATCCTTCCGGTTAGTTAATCTGAGATTGACTGAGGGAGTCTGAGGATGGAATCTATTCTAAAACATATGTCCAAAAAACTAAACAAAACTAAATAGATGAATAACATTGGCCCATAGAGACCCCCTATAACTTGGTGATCCTTATCCTTTTTGTGGACCAGTAGACAAAATTGATTGCATACTTTACACAGCTACGTGCTTTCAAGAAAAGTGGGTCAAGTCCATAAAAGGTATAAACTCTTGTAGCGCTGAGTATAGACCTTGTCAGTGAAATTGTGTTGCTAGGGAACAGCTTGGGTCCACCCTTATTTCCTGTCAGCTACTGATATTCACAAACTTTGCAACAGGAAATAAACTTGAATCCATTTAGAATGTTTATGTTGTCAAGTGTGAAAAGGTCTTCCTGGAGAAAACAGGATCATGGATCAATTCAAGGTCAAGAGAAGGTCAGGCTCTGGACTAAATATTGTACAGGTTAGTCCTGTGTGGTCCACTGTTATTAAATTCCCAGAATCTCAACTCAACCTTGTAATTTGGGCACCTCGTGTAAACAAAGGTATTGTCGGTTACTCTGAGCACTTGCTTGCGTCCAACGGGATGTATTGATTTACAGACTGTCTGGGCACACTTTAGCGGACAGCCGCGGACAGAAGAAGCTGTCTTTTACGTAATTTCCGAGTGTTTAGACAGCTGGTGGATGGAAAAGAAGCTCCACCCCCGCGGCTGACTGCCGCGGAGGAGAGCGTTTCCGGGAATCTGTCCATCGCGTCAGTCAGCTGCGGGGGTGGAGCTTCTTTTCCATCCACCAGCTGTCTAAAAACTCGGAAATGACGTTAAAAGACAGCTTCTTCTGTCCGCTAAAGTGTGTCCAGACGGACAGTTTGCATGTTTTCCAACAGTCTGATTGGTTCCATTGTGCCAGACAAGAGCAATCACTCCCAGAGCTGAAACTGAACCCATTTCAAACAGTAATTTGACCCATGTGTGGAGCAGACATAGGAACCCACTTGCACTCAAAAGCTCCCACCTTCGTTGTGCCTCACTTCCAACGGTGCTTTTTTCAGTAGTCTGTCTTTCTTTATGTTTGTTTGTAAGGTGCTGTATATAACTTGAATATATTATGCACATATCCTACCCAATGGGTAGAAACCACAAAAAATGTTGTGAATAATGTAATATAATGTATAGACAATATAAGAATTTTAAGAAGGCAGCATCAACTTTGTAAATGCCTACAGTACATATGTGCTTTGTCTTTCTTTTTTTTTAAATGATAAAACATGGTTTGCAAAGTATGCTTAGAAATATGGTTGCAAAACAAATACAAATTACTACATATAATATTTTCCTATAAATAACAGTCTTGTCTTGATAAGGATGAAATAACCTCTGGATTAAGGAAGCGGTTATTATAATGATGACTTGTTTATTCTGTTTCTCATCTAAGAACAACTGCACAGTGCTTGTCATCACTTGGTTCAATGGTCAGTTGTATCGACTATAATTTACCACAATCAACTAATGACTAAAATGATGTTTCATACACATAATTTACAAATGTCTTGACACAATTTAAACTGGGGATATTTTTCAACAAGCTTCTCAGTTTAAACACTTTAACTTGATTTCTAAGTCAGTGAACAAATGGTAATCAGAATAGTACTGGGATAACCATTTACATGACTATTGCCAGTTCCTATTTTGGAAAGCTGAATCAATATTTGTTAGTCTTATGATATTTCATTTTCAACTATACTTATTTTGTATATCTGCCAAAATATATTACTCATAATTCATCAACAGTAAAGTAATTGATTTGCAGTAAAAAAAAATATTGAGCTTGTTCGTCATCGCTATAGATCTGGCTAGAGGTTTTGCAGTTTGATTGTGTCAGTCAACATTTCAACAATGGTGACGGAGGAACTTTTGATGATATGAGAGAATGTGAATCACAGGCAATGTATTTCCAAGAGGTTTCTAAATAGGAAGTCTGACGTATCAAAAGAAAGTGGTCATTCCTTTTTTTCCCCTAAGATTGGGAAAAGTGCACCATCATCAAAAAGCTAAATGAGTGGAGCTGAATGATGAATAATGTTGTTTAACAAACTTGTCATTTTAACTTTTCTCCTTTTAAAAAAAAATAATATTTTGTTTTTTTGTTTTATACATTACAATGTTATATGTGGCACAGTATATTGGAACAAAAGTCATGTTTAATCTGCAGTCATTTATTTACAGTATGTACTGAAAAATAACTCCACTGTACAATAACCGCAGAGCATGTTCATTCTTATCTATAGACTATGTACATAGCAACGCGCCATTTTCTTCAAAGCACCAAATAAGTGGCAGTTGTGTAGTTTTTATTTGGAGAGATCTCTATTGTAATGGCTGGAGCGCCACTGGCTCTTGATATGCTTAATTTATACACCGTCGCACAACAGTCATGTGCCAAAAATAGCAGATGCATTATTGACTTGTAGATCTGCTATTTTTGGATTGTGCTTCTGTCGTATGACGAAGTATAAATCGGCGTTATTCTTTTTAGACATTCTTATGTTTCCTGCACTAGCTTGAAGAACTAATTTGGGCTCAGACTGAATTATTTTGTTTGTTTTGGTTTTTTCTTCAGCGTGCTACTTCTTTCCACAAGTCTGTACTCAACTGCTGACAAACAAGTAGCTGTTTTTATTGTTCCAGATTTTAATAATAACAATGATAATGTCTCAACAGTTTGGTATTCTCTCTGTCTTGACAGTTACCACAGGACTGCTTCCATCATGGATTGTTTTGTAACATTGGTTTGCTTTATTTACAAAAAGAATCCTTCTGGTCCCACTCACCCCCACCTGCCCTGCACCCCCTCTGTGTTGAAATATATACTGTATGACTGTACACATATAATACAGTACATATTGAAATATATGACTGTATACATAACATACATATACAGTATATATTATGGAAACACACAGAGGTAAAATTGTTCTGTATTTTTGCCTCTTTGTTTATTTAAGCAATTGTGATGTAATAGGTTTTAGGCCTAAGGTCTGTTATTGCAATACTTTTACAGAAAAGAAGAAGAAAAAAAATCAAAAAATTGTTGCTCTAAGTGCTGTTGTAGTCAAAGATTTGATGCTTGTACTTATGCTGTGGTCAAACTGCAGCGTAATGAATAAAACTTTAAAAGTGATTACTTTGGTGTTTAGTTTTTCTTGTGTTTTAGGTATTCATTTGTGTCTGATATTATTTTGTAATGTGGTGGATCACACTAGGCCAGTGGTTTTCAATCAGTGGTCCGGGGACCACCAGTGGGCCTTGAGGGGGTTCCAGGTGGTCCCCAAATTAGTTGGTAACCAAATCGACCCTGATTAGATCTTCAACTCTTGAGAGTATAAGAGCTCATTTTACACTCTCGAGAGTTACATTTTTGTTCAACATCTGCATTACTTAATTTACATTTTACACTCTGAAGAGTTACATTTTTGTTAAACATCTGCATTACTTAATTTACAATACACAATTAGGGAATGTAGAAGAATTGTTATTTCGATCAACGTTTTGCCTGTTATCTCCTAATGCAGTGATACTCAACCTCAGGCCCGCGGGCCACATCAGGCCCGCGGGACCATTATGACTGGCCCACCAATGAAAATCTAAAAAAAAGAAGAAAAAAAAATCTGGAAAATTAAATAAAAATAAATAAATCTGAATGAAGTTATCTTATTTTACATTATTATAAGTAATACTATTAGAGTTGTACTATTACTCGAACGAAAATAAAAGCTTGGGGGGGGGGGGGAGATGCAATGCAAATGAAAGACATATACTGTGTATCCCTATTCCCTGACATAATTTTATAGCTAAACGGACAGAATTCTATTTAATAGTTGGAAATGGAAATGGAAATTGCGGAAATTGTAATTGCGGAAATGGTGGAAATGGAAATTGCAGAAATTGTGGAAATGCGGAAATGGAAATTGCGGAAATTGCGGAAATGGTAATTGCGGAAATTGCGGAAATTGCGGAAATGGAAATTGAGGAAATTGCAGAAATGGAAATTGCGGAAATGGAAATTGCGGAAATTGCGGAAATGGTAATTGCGGAAATTGCGGAAATTGCTCTTCACTTATAGCTATCTATTTTCAGGTAGATTGTTTTATTTTACTCAGTCAGCCATATCACTACTCATTTTTTTTCATGAAAAAGGTCATAGCTGGGTAATCTATTTTCAGGCAAATTGTGTTTATTGTATTTTATTTTACTCAGCCATAACAATTTATTTTCTGTTAACCAACTTGCTGGCTGGCAGGCAGGCAGACAGCTACTCATAGACAGGCAGACAGACAGACAGCTACTCATGGCGAATTGGACAGGCAGGCAGTCAGACAGCTACTCATAGACAGGCAGACAGACAGCTACTCATGGAGAATTGGACAGGCAGGCAGACAGCTGGACAGGCAGGAAGGCAGACAGCTACTCATAGACAATTGGGCAGGCAGGCAGGCAGACAGACAGCTACTCATAGACAGGCAGGCAGACAGCTACTCATAGACAGGCAGACAGTAAGACAGCTACTCATTGACAGACAGACAAATAACTACTCATGGACAGACAGGCAGGCAGGCAAAGAGCTACTCATGTTATGTTATTATAACAGCTACTCATGTTATGTGCAATAATTTGTGCAGTTATGGAAACAGCTCTTTGTGTTTATGCAAGAAAATGTAACACATTTATTTATTTACATATTGTGTGCATGCACATTGTACTTTGATACATTTTGCGAAAATAAAGCAATTGAAAGAGAGAAGTTATCAAGTATCATTAATGTCGTAATTTTATCTACTGGCCCCTGGCCCCTTGCCATTTTTGTAATGTGGCCCACAGGTAAATCTATTTGAGTATCCCTGTCCTAATGGTACCACTTAAATGCAGCATGGAATTGTGGACAAAATCTTATCCAACGAAATTATGATTAAGTGCACGGATGCGTGCACGCGAGGTCACTTCTCGCCCTCAGGCGTCTTACTGGTATTATTTTAAGTAATACGTTTTTTTCAGTTACTTTCCAACACTCCCTGCTGACTCCCCCAGCCTGTACATACAGTGATCGGATCACAATATCGTGTTCGCACAGGCGCCCAACAAAGCCAGATGAACCACGGACGATTTGAACGCACAGCCTCCATGGTTGTGGGCAGGGACCTTACCACTGCACCACTGCGCCACCCAGCACCCCGTTTAGTTTGTTTTTTGTCCAAATATTTTGGTAGAGGGCCTGGACTTTACAGAAGAAATTTATTTTTTAATGTTACTGTACATTTCAGCAGTAAACCTATCTTGTTTATAGAAAGACCCATCTGGCAACTTATCATAATATTTGCAGTGGAATGAAACAAACGTAATGTTCAAAGCACTTAGCCTCAATTACAAACATACAGGGCGGGGAAAACCTTGGCATATTCTGTGTCCTTTCTATGAACCCACTTATAAAGAAAAAAACATACTGGAAGAGAGGATTTGTGAGGTGGAACCATAATGTTTGCATGTTTCCTTCTCCCACACACTTAGAGTAGTGAGAGTGCTGGAAGGTTATCATGCATTGTAAGAGCCATACGATGTCTACTGATTTTACAATTTACAATTTAGGCATTTAGCAGACGCTCTTAATCCAGAGCCATTTACATTAAGCAAGAACAAAAAAAGCATGGGAATACATCACATAAAAACATTTATCATGAAACATGCGTAAGCTAAGAAAGTAACAGTGGAATATCTATATAATGAAACTATACATATAAACTACTATGCTATACATATGTACTATGACGTGCTATGACTACATACAATGCAATTATAGTGCTGTCTTCATAACATGCTGGGGTAAGTGCTATGGGCCATGATGGAGTCTGAAAAGGTGGGTTTTCAGACTACGGCGGAAGATTGGGAGTGATGCTGCAGTTCTGACTGCACTCACTCCCAATCTTCCGCCGTAGTCTGAAAACCCACCATTTTAAATGGTATATATATTGATGACATCACAGCAGGGCATGGGCGAGGCCAAAGTTGCCATGGTTACCCAGGGTATTTAAGCCTAGTCCCTGATTGAGCACAGGTGTTGCTGACAGGCAGAGGCATGTTGTTTTAAACTGTGTTTGTTAGGCTGATGGTCTCTGTATGCGTTAATGGCAGTTTATGTTTATTTCATTGTATTTCATTTCTAGACTGAAATATAGGGCTTTGGACTTTGAATAAATATGATTTAATACCAACTGAATGGGAACGTTTTGGACTTCAGTTCTTCTACACACGTCTGAACAACCTCCTAACCGTCAGTAACCAGCAGTGCTTTGTAACTGTAAGTATAGGGCTTTGGGCACTACAAGAGCCATACGATGTCTACTGATTTTAAATACAATGAAATAAACATAAACTTCCATTAACGCATACAGAGACCATCAGCCTAACAAACACAGTTCAAAACAGTGTGCCTCTGCCTGTCGGCAACACCTGTGCTCAATCAGGGACTAGGCTTAAATACCCTGGCCTGGGTAACCATGGCAATTTTGCCCTCACCCATGCCCTGCTGTGAAGTCATCAATATATATACCATTTAAAATCAGTAGACATCGTAGGGTTCTTACATGCATAATATTAATACCCATTAGTATTAAGCTAAGAGATGACAGAGAAGGAAAGAAAGAATGAAGTGATGAGTCAAAATCCCAGTTCATGTTGCACCTACGACAGTGTCAGATGCTGGAATCTATTGAGATCTTGTAGATCTGTTATTTTTGGCGCATGAGTACATGAGAGATGTACCCATTAGGCAAGGTGGGTGGACCGTCTGGGGTCCCAAAAGTCTGGGGCCCCTGTGAGATTTGGATAAACTGCTTTTTATTCCAGTATAGAACAGAACCCTCAAAATTCATACCTGAATAATTAAATGCCCCAAGAGTGCATATTTTATATTTTATTAACCATCAATGCCCCCATCCCAGTTCTACTACTGTGGTTCATTGATTTGATTCGAACTCTACAGGGGCAGATCGGGAACTAAACGTCACACAAACACTGTTCAGAGTTCTGGCATCATGGCATGAGAATAGTCAAAAAATAATTTGCATACATAATGGAGCGCTACAGCAGTGTTTACATAAATTTGCCATAACTCGGATCACTGCAATATATGACTAGGTTTGAAGGATGCATAGAAAAATCTATTTTAATAAATGTTTGCAATTCCTCTGGCCAAAACCTTTTTAAACTGCAAAAGTAAAATAATCTCTGCTGTCAAAAGTTAAAAACCCCCCCAAAAAAACAATAACGCTATAAAGATGTTCAAAATGATACTGTTGTCAAAGCATTTTTTAAGTCATTATACTAGGTCTCAAACATATTGATAGATTCCAGTCGCCCTGCAGGGGCCTGGTTTTCAGAGCCACGTGAACACCCAGGGCAGAGGGTTGAGATTTTCAGTTTTCCAGACTGTTTAGGCTCAGATCAGTGAAAGGCTTAGAAATAGAAATATTCACATGACATTTGATTATAATGTTGTGTTATGATGGATTATGATTATTTCTCTTTCTAACCCTTTCACTGATCTGAGCCTGGTTTCCCAAAGGAGAATCTTAGGCCTATTGGTATTTAGAAAATCTCAACCCTCTGGCCTCTATCACATCTGGGAGAACAGACAGGTGGCAGTGGGACTGTGGAATCAGTTGTTCATACGTTTGGACAGCAGAGGTCATTGTAACTTAGATTTTACACTAGGAGCATATAAACCAAGCAATGCAACACACCGGTAAGTGTCAACCCATGTCTGTATGTACTATGTAGCACAGCATGTGCGACAGCATAATTTACATATTTGTTTTGCATTTCTGATGTAGATTCTACCCAGTGGAGCGTGATAATTGGTGAAGATGGAGTAAGACATGGAACTAATGAGCCATATCCGACCAAAGAACCATGAAATATGTGGAATGTGAGCCTCATGCAGCCATTAAGTGACTGGGGCACCCCATGATATAGTAAATCCTATACAAATATTCCAAGTATCCAGCTCACCTAGAAATGGGGCAGGATATCTTGGTCCAATTTTGCAGAATGTTTTAAAAAAGGTATGTATGTGCTCTGTATGAACACAGTGGAAAAACTGTTTCATAAATTTAGTTGGCTAAACAGGTCAACAGCCTCAATGTTTAAAGGTGCAAGCTGGAACTTATTTTATTGAATCAACCTGTAGAGTAGCGTTAATTCATGATAATGAATACATCTGCAGTAGTTGGGAGGTGGTCTCCCTACTTTTCCATTGGGACGTTTTCAATCTGGTGTACTGCTCATAATTAGAAAACATGTAAAGGTTTGGTCTCCCACACAGGATACTAGCCCTGGTGTCAGACTCGCTGTAAGCACTGGGCCAGGGCTAACAGGATACCTGGGTTCAATTCCCACGTAAGACATTAAACTTAGACTGCAGCTCTAAATATTAAAACAATATATTTTTTTACAAAATCCAGCCTTTAATTGCCATAATTTGTCATAACTCATATAGCCTACTTAATAGAACGCATAAACATTTTAGATACTTAGCCACTCTGCCAGTTTAGTTTATTAAGTAAAGATGTCTAGACAGCTGTACAGGCCATTTTCTAAATACCAATGTACTTCAATTGGTATGTAGCTTATTAATGATCATACTTTACATGTAAATCATGTCCTTGTAAAATGTTGACCATTTTCACACCAGGTAGCTTTCATACAATCAATCATTTTGCTTTTAGCACATCCCATTTTAATCCCAATTTTCAGTCAACAATAATCAGGAAGTACAGACACTAAAATAAAATAATGCAATATATTAGCTTTGGCTATCAGATTAAACATACATTAGGAAACTTAATTTCTCATATATCAAAAACGGGTTGATAAAACAGCCTTCAGAAAGGCTTGGATGGACTACACCGTAGAAGGAACCGTGATCTTCATGTTTTATTTTTTAACCATCTGAAGCATTAGCATGTTTCTGTTAAGTCTCTAGTATTGCATTGTCACACAGGCAAAACATTCCTTTACGTGATTTTCATTTCAACCCTTAGCAGCTCAAACAATTAATTCCATCGATGTCAGCATAAGCAAAGTATCTGAGAAATGTTTACTCCTCAAACGTGGCCATTGTTATAGGTTACCACATAACAATTACGAACCACATATTTTGTGCTAGTAGTCTTGGATGAACAGAAGCAAAAGTGTAGCATAGTCATGTACCTGCTAATCAGCGATCGTCTATTCCACATTTAGAGTGCATCATTGATATGGGCACCTATAGGGATGGTATCCAATGACATAACAGGCTATATGTTTATGGTGAAATTTTAGGACAATGATAGTGCAAATCCCTATTTTAGAAACAGAAGTGCCCACGCTTTCCCCCCAACTGACTCTAAACATTTTTAGGTTGATTTACTATATTCAGAGCCAGTTGTGACTAATCTAATCGGTTTTCTTTCCAAATAATGATTTTCCATCAGAGACCTTTTCTTTGGTTTCCTGCAGTTTCTCTGACAACTTATCTTTTGTTTCCTCCATTTTTTCAGACAGCCGTTCTTTCGTTTCCTCAATCCTCTCTGAGAAGAGTTCCCTGGTTTCGTCCATTTTTTCCGATAACCTGTCTTTTGTCTCCTCCATTTTTTCACTCAGTTTCTCCTTGTTTTCCTGGAAGTATTGTTTGACCGAAGGCGGTGTGACCATGTAGCCTTGCCTCCTGAGATACTTCACTGAGAGCGACGTTCCACCCAGAGTCACTGTGTATCTGAGGGGGGTGGTAAGCTACAGGAAAACAAAAGCCAAGTTTAGTTCAAAGATACTCTCCATATTTGAATTTTTTCTGATGAATGAATTAATGCCCTACTTGATCATACTACAGCGTCACACAAAAGTATCAAAAAGTAGCAGTTATATGAGCTCGAAACACCGCAAAGTGACGCGTAATGAGCTTCTCAATCTGCTATTGGCATTTTCTTATCCGAATCCTGAAAAGTCAAGGTTTTGGACACGAGTTTGCCACCCGACAGACGATATATTTTATCCTGGCATAAGGGAAATGAGCATTTGCAACACCAAAATCTTTGCATCCAGATATTTTGTGTAATGCTGTAATAAAGAATAAAGATTGCAATGTACCTTATACATGGCGTAGGCGGTTATGAGATAGCCACTAGAAGAATCTCTCAAAAGGTCAACAATTGAGTTTGGAAAACCTATCATCTCCATGAATGGCACTACGTTCACACCTCTGAAGAAAATAAAAGGCAGAGTTTTAAACTACCTCACACAACAAAGTAAAATAAATATCTATAGATCTATAATTATTATTTTTGTAGCTAAGTGCTATTAAGCTCAGACATGAAGACAACACTCACTTCATAGCAGCATAGTAGTACGTTCCAAGAAAGACGGATGATGTCAACAGATGTACAGGGATCATCACCTTTCCATATTGTTTAAACATCCTCTTAAATCTCTGGTAAAGACCAACAGAAGTGTCCTGCAGGGGGTCCAACTCTAAAGAGTCGTCAGTTGTGGTGGAGGTAGCAGTCGTGTGGGGGACCTGTGTCCCAGATTGCTCCCCATGATGAGGCTTACTGCCTGCCTGGGCTTGAAGCGTGGTGCCGGGATGAGGCTCGTTTGGTGGTTCCTGGTGCTGTTTTGGGTGTTGGGCTGCCTTGCTAGTGGCAGAAGTTGATAACCAGCGTTGAGCTGCGAGGGGGTACAGGCGTTTTACACAGCTACACACTGCCAAGGGAGGATCAGACACGCCAACCAGCAACAAGCGCGCCGCAGCAACCTGCCGCGAAATCTTCTGGGATAGGACGCGCTGCATCATTATCCTCGTAGTCGCCTCCACAAACCTCTGTAGTGCTGTGATGTACACTCACAGGTTCCTCTGTAGTGCTGTGATGTACACTCACAGGTTCCTAGGTTTGAGATAAAACATTAATAAAACACAGGTAAAGCCGGCGTTAGGGTACAGTCACGCATGTGTGTGAGTTGTGAGACGTCAATTTCCAATGTGTGACTTTAAGCTGACGGGCTATGACACGGTCATTGTCACTACGAGTCAGCCAATTTGCATCATGCGTATTGGCGTATGCTCCAAAGGTAATTGCGAACGCAGTGAGCACTTACTATGAGACCTAGCAGATCATGTCTGTCTGTGTGTGTGTCTGTCCCGCTATCCAAATATGGAGTGTGTTGCATCAGCAATCACTCAGCTCCATATATGGGCACAAAAGGGGCCAGGTCCACTCAGCTCCATATATGGGCACAAAAGGGGCCAGGTCCACATATACAGTAACAGCGGGACACAGACAGACAGACATGATCTGCAGGGTCTCAGCTGCGTTCGCTTCCCACGTTTGCGCGTCTTACTGGTAGATCAATCCTGGCAGCCTAGGAAGGATGGCTAATCCCCCGAAAGTGTTATTAGGCAAATTAAGATTGTTTTTTTTAACACTGCTTATCAACTAGCCGGTTACTTGATCAATATAAGGTTAATATCAATATCAATTTATGAATGAATCCATAATTGACATTGAACTAAAAACAAACCTGCCCCTCAGAAATACCTCTGTGATAACACCTGCATTTTAGATGGACTTTATATGAACTCAATAGAACCAATGCAACTCTGCCTTGACTCCTCAACAATGATTTATACATAGCTGCTGACACAGATGCGTGTAGTAGGTACCAGACATCACATCCAGATTAAACTGGCTATATTAAGACATTGAGGGCATCACGTCCCTGCAGAGTACACACAGTAGCCTATGCCTCGTCCACTCACCGGAGCATTTTGAGGTTGATAGTTTAGTCATTTCCTACTTGATCTACTACTTATCACACACAATTGTGTGTTTAATCAACTTGAGACAGTATTTATCTTTATGACACACGCCATTGTGCAAAAAAATACATGTCCAGAGGGCTAACTTTAGTTGGTTGGTTGCACTGGTGTTGACCAACTTGTTCCATATTACCCTCCAGCATAATTTAAGCGTGGCCACATATACCACAGTCCTGCTAAATTAGTAAATGTACGTTTAGTTTAGTTGCCCTGGACATATTTTAGGGTGCATGTGCGCTTAAAATGGGTGCACTCTGGAATCCTGGTGTCATTGGTGGAAAGCCTGGTGGGCGAGGTTATGGTGTCATAATAACTCACTTCCTCATTGCACTCTTAAGCACAGTGATGGCAATAATGAAACATGTGACATCAGAATAGTCATACCTTTGACTATGGTTCATAAAACATGGATACCGCACCTTAAAAAAAAAAGAAAGGTACAGTTAATGAGGATTATTGTAAGCTTGTGGAAATGACGCTTAAGTAAAGACTCACTTTAATGTTATCACGTTACTACAACATTGAGTAAACAAGTGTGGCTTGTTATGCAAAGGTTACAGATGCAGACTTTTCACACCACGCATGGCATCCTAGTTGACATTGCCTGCGAGGACACTGCCTAGAGGACAAGAAGCTAATAGCTAGTTTTTGGTTCTTTCATTTTGGACGGAAAGCGTCTCGTTTGCTCTGCCAGAGACTGTGCGCCACAGTAGCTGTCTGACAGGCGGGCAAAGGCCTGATTCTGAACTGACGCCAACTTTGGCTTGCTGACCGACTCCTTGACGTTAACATTAGCTGCTAAAGAGCTAGCAAGGCTAGCTCCCAGAACAGACCGGAACACTAAGTTACCGAAGACACGTAATATACTCTAGGTTGGAGGATCCGAAACAGAAAGATACATACGTTTCAAATGATACGATAAGGTATGGACAAAACGGTGTCCTGACTCCTGGTGTCCTGAGAGCCATACAAACATGCCCGATGTGTTATTCAAGAACCTCATTTGGTGCTGCTGCAGCCAGCCAGTGAGCGGAACGCGTGGAGGACTCGTCTCTCATGTACGTCTGACCGCGCACGGGACGACGGGACTTGTAGTGAAAGAGGAGATGACGTCGTGATAGTGACAGTTGTGTGTTCAGTGACAGGGATATCCAGCTCTTTAATAAACAGAAAATAAAATAAAGTTTCAGCCAATTAGGAGAGTACCCAATTTAATATCAGCTTCAATTTTGTCCAGTTCCAAATATTCATCTATTTGTGTCATCATCACACTTTCGATTTCACTTTTTTACATGTATTCTTTTTGTGTGATACATACAACATTGTTTCATGGTAGCCGGCTTCACTCACACCTGCACAACAGATTGTTGTATAGCTGATGCATGAGACTTGTTGACTGTTGCAAGCTGCAATTCATTTCCAATGGGAGTCACATGGTTTGACACAACATTTTTGTTGTATGAGGGGGAGGGGGGGGGGGGGGGGCAGTCGAAACACAGCCGAAAGCCGTACAACAAATGTTGTGTCACTGTCAAACCATGTGACTTCCATTGGAAATGCATTGGGGCGACCATGACACTTTACATCTACCATGCAACATTGTTGTACGCTAGATGTATAGGGCCTCACTCACACCTTTACAACATGCATACAACATTTGTCTTGTGTCTTGTCCGTGTTTAATGGCATGTCCAATGGAAGTCACATGGTTTGACCAAACATTTTTGTTTTATGTGGGGGAGGGGGGCACAACACAGCCATCAAACAAAAATGTTTTGTCAAACCATGTGACTTCCATTGGAAATGCACGGACAAGACACAAGACAAATGTTGTATGCATGTTGCAAAGGTGTGAGTGAGGCCTTTGAGCTAGAGTCTTATAGATGAGAGGACACCCTATTACAGTATTAAGATGTTGATATTACTTTTGTATTCATCTTATAAAGCCCCAGCTGTCCTTCAAGTGTTTGTTGACTGAGGGGGTCATATTTTGACGGCAGTAACTGCCTGTCATCAGTGGCGTGCACAGACGTTTAGGGGCTGGTGATCAAGTGAAAAAAGGCACCTTGTGCAGTGCGTGGAACCGGCCGGTTGCCTTAATAGTTTGAGATTTATAGATTTTGGGGCATACATATTATATATATTTTTTTTAATGTTTTTTTGCGGCTTCCGCCTTTATTTTATTCTCCTTCCAGATTCAGGAGTGTTGACAGCCCTGCATCTGATGAGAGAGTAACTTACGACAGCTCCGTTCACTTCATGAGGCCAGTCCAATGGCGGCTCTTCTGCCATATTTTCAGCAAGGTGGTAAGTAGGTGCAATTTCCCATTGACAGCCCATTCATCCAAACAGAAAAGTCCTATCTGATTGTATTAAATAATGTTAAACTCACCATCAACATTGCAGCTGTACGAAAAGCTTGAATTATCACTCAGTTGTTCATGAGATGAGGTAAAATGATAAGAGCACCCCTCACTTCACACAGGTGTGATTTTTTATTTAAACCAATTGGATTTTACTGCATTTGACATTTTGGTAAACTATTGGTACTTTTAATTTAATTTCTTTCAGCCTACTGGTTTTAACCTGGCTTATTTCACTGCTGAACTACGGTATGCCAATACTACTGACCTACTGACTCATTAATTGCTCAAATTGTCCCTCCTTGTTGAAACACAATCTGCTGACATAGAAGAGGTTAGACTAGCTGCTAGCATAACTACTTGACAATTTAGGCATTTAGCAGACGCTCTTAGCCTCTTAATCCAGAGAGACGTACATTAAAGCAAGAACAAAAAGCATGGGAATACATGACACCTGCTGTTGCTGATGCTGCCCAGAGCAATGGTTCAGTTGGTCATGATATCTTGGCCATCTGTCCATTTCCTTGCAGAGGATGGCCCCTTGGTTCAGACTTAGTGGTGGACCTTAGGAGTCATTTCCTTGCTTTCTAGTTTCTACTCACCTCACTCAGGAGCCATGGTCGGCTGGTCGCACGTGTGGATGGCATTTATTACAGCCTACGGAAACAGGATTTAATCTATCCAATATATTGCAGTCCACCCCCTTGGCTCATAGATATGTCATAGACCAGACATGTTCGATGTCCATGGGCCAATGCCATTCACAGCAGAAAGGCAGATTTTATGTCCCGCAGGTACCTTCCAATATGCATTATTTATGCCACCAGAATAGTCATGTGAAATTCATACGTTGACACAGAGTGTGTGTGAATGCTTCTTTGAGTAGAATTCTTCACACCTGGTTACATTTAGCTACGCCAGTTGCATTTAAGACAATTTATTGGGCTGTAAACATAATAGCAATGCAGTGAATGCATGTGATAAACAAAGGCAGAAAAAAGGCTAAATTGTTTTGGTTTTATTCACAGCACCGATGAGTGACTTACATTTGACACCAACAAAAGTCTATTGATATAGTAATATTGGTAGTATAAATATATATTTATTAAATACAATTGTTTGTAAAACTGTGACTTTGATGGTCAAAAGGTACAGTATGACAGGAGATGCAGACTTACATGGCTTATGATGAAGGTAAAGGTTTCAGGTTAGATAAGTGTCGAGGGGCAGGGTTGGGATGGGGTTATATAGTACTTTGTTAACTTCTCAGCCCATGTAGGGGTACTTCCATTCTGTGAGTGGGGTGTAAGTCTGCTTGACTATCTGTGGCGATGTCCACCTCAAAATGTAGTGGGGACCTCCCGGTTTGTCATTGGTTCCTGAAGCTCTGGCACCACCAAATGGCTGCTGAGCGACAACAGAGCCAGTGGATTTGTCATTCACATAGTAGTTCCCTGCAGCATTTCTTAAGATCTTGGCTGCCTCCTTAATCACATTCTGGTCCTGAGAAAACACAGCCCCTGTCAAGGCGTATGGGGAGGTGTTGTCTATCAGATGAAGCACCTCTTTATAGTTTTTCTCGGGGTAAACATAGACTGACAGAACAGGCCCAAAGATTTCCTCGCACATGATGGAGTCCTGTGGGTCTTTGGTTTCAACGATGGTGGGCTCCACAAAGTAGCCTTTTTTATCATCACAGTTTCCCCCAGCGATGATAGTCAAGTTAGGGGAGGACTTTGCCCGATCAAGCCACTTCTTTATACGTGCAAAAGACTTATCATCAATCACGGCTGAGAAAAAACTGCTGAAGTCATCCACAGGATCTCCCACTTTGATCTGTTTGTGGATGGCCAGGAGATGCTGTTTGATTTGGGGCCACTTGCTGTCGGGTACATACATCCTGGAGCAGGCCGAGCACTTCTGGCCTCCATACTCAAATGCTGAACGTATAGTCCCAGTCACCACACTCTGAATGTCCGCAGATGAGTGAACAAAGTGGAAGTTCTTCCCGCCGCACTCTCC